>NC_043002.1:76610438-76660438 GCF_006345805.1 Octopus sinensis
TTAGTATATTGTGGGAATATGCTTGTGCACATACCTCTATATATATTATATATATATATATATATATATATATATATATATATATATATATATATATATATATATATATGCATCTATATGTATGCATGCATGTATCTATCTATATGTAATTATGCATGTATGTATGTATGTGTGTATGTATGTATGTATGTATGTATGTATAGAAAGAGGAGTGTGTGTGTGAGGTGGAGAGAAAGAGAAAGCCGGACAGTTAGACGGACAGGTGGTCGGGTTACCGCCGATTAATATTCCGTCAACATGACACATAGAGATTAAATACGTTATATGTAATTGTATATGTGTATGCGATTGTCTGAGTATATGTGTGCATATATGTACGTTATATTTATATATATATATATACACACACACACACACATATATATATGCATACAAACCCACACATACATACGCACATCTGTATATACATACGTGTGAGTGTGTATACAAATATATATATATATATATATGTATGTATACATGTTTATATATGTACGTGTATATATATGCATGCATGTGTGTATACATATATGTATGTGAGTTTACTATAGATATGCTATCCCCGCGTGCACACACACATGTTATTTCAACGTACATCTACAAATGCAACGTTTGGCTACATGGTCAGTTTGTATCGTGGGGTCACTGGATGTGTCCAATCTGACACTAAACACCTTTATCCAGCCAGGCGAACCGACTGAGCCTCACCAAATCTAAGCCTGTGTCCATGCGGCATTCTACAGATCCCACCAATCACCTCTTTTCAGCTTGTACTTCGTTCTTCATGGACCTTCGGCTTCCTCCTGTAAAGCCCAGAGTACGATCCTAAATCCTTGATTGCTAACCTCGTTCTGCACCAAATCCTGAAACTTGAGTTTCTTCCTCTCTTGCATAATCTTCGTCCTGTTCTCCCAGGGCACGGGCAACTCCAGTAGGATTATTGCCTTGCTGTCTTGGAAACCAAGGTAATATCTGCTGTAATTTTAACTTCCATCATCACGTCTTGTACTATGGGAAGACAACTCTCAATCTATTCTTGGGAATTTTCTTTGCCCTCATCCCTTCTCTATAACAGTGGCTATCTTTCTAATCGTGGTACATGCATTTTTATTTCTACTGAACCCCATCCTTGTTGATGGCCTCAGTGATGGTCTCGAGGACCTGATCGTGTCTCCAGCGATAGTACCTTAAAACAACTACTTAAGATGTGCTCGACGGGTCCCTGTCTCATAACACGGGGAGCATGCAAGGGTTTTTTGTGAGCCCCATGTAAGTAAGTTAGATGCGCTGGATAGAACACCATACACTTCTAGATCAAGAACTTGATACTCCGCAAGTTCCACTTCTAGATATCGTACGAAGTGACATTCTGCTTCATCACCTGCACCGACTTCGATCCAGGTACCCTTATTTATGCATCACCTCCACTCTATTTGCCTATTCGTCTTTCATTGATGTTCGTACCCACTCCTGTACCAGTTTCTGTCTCTCCTTCCTGCTAATCATGCCATATTAAGTTGCACTTGACTTCAAAAGCGTCTAGAGTGTCACCTCAAGACTGGCTGCATCAGTTAAGAGATTTTGATGATGATGATGAAGATGAGTCTGAAAATACCTCTAAATCTTTAGTGAACTAAGATCAATGCAGTTCTTAAGAGATAGGAATTATGTACATTATTTACATTCGACGGATATTTGTCCTCATCTTTCGGCTGTTATACCTTCCAGCCTTCTTCAGGTGTCTTGGGAAAATTTCGAACCTGGGTTCTCATTCTTAAGGTATTTTCGATGTTGTTATTATTATTATTATTATTATTATTATTACGCCATATGCCCGTGGGCATATGGCGTCGTGGTTAAGAGCGCGGGCTACTAACCTCAAGATTCCGAGTCCGATTCCAAGCAGTTACCTGAAAATAACAACAACAACAACAACAACAACAATAATAATAATAATAATAATAATAATAATAACATCGAAAATACCTTAGGAATGAGAACCTAGGTTAGAAATTTCCCCAAGACACCTGAAGATGGCTGGAGGGTATATCAGCCGAAACGTTGTGTTAACAATAAAGAAGATGAGGACAAATATCTGTCAAATGTAAATAATTGTAAATAATGTAAGATCAATGCAGTATAAAAGGTTTGCTCGTAAACACTACGAAAACGCTAGCGATGGATCTGAACTTACTTCCTATCTACTTGGCAGTTTAACTATTAACCCTACGTGTTCACATGACCTGCTAGAAATCACAGCCAATTTCCCCTAAATTACACCTTACTATCCTGACCAGTGGAGACATTGAAAAATATAATCGTAGATATGTAGTGTTTGAGAGAAGGGAATAGTCATGACTGGAGGACCTTTGTTCATAAGTCTGCTCAGTCAAGGTTGACCTGTGGCTAAACACCACCTTCAACAATGCTGGTCTTCTGCGTCCTCCACTAACAACAATGCAGGTGGCGTGAGCATGGAGGGTCAAATCTTACCCATGTAGTATTATCACTTCAGGATTGTAAATAACATACCTATTCAATTACAAGGAAACAAAGAGAGAGGAAAAGAAGAAAAAATGATGGGGAGATTAAGCTGCAGATGGAGGGAGGGAGAGAGAGAGCAGCAGCAGGTCGCACATCCCAAAATAAATCATGACTACGATGATGACTATTCCCTTCTCTCAAGCACTACATATCATGACTATGATGGCGTTGCCGCGCAAAATGACCAGCGACACTCGCTGCAACAGCGGAGGTCATTTTTCAGACGGCCGCTGTTATCCCGATTTTGCGGAGAAAAACAGTAGTGGTATTTGATTTTCTTTTCTCTGCGTTACCAGCGACGATACCGGGGTTTGCAACCGATGCAGCAAGGTTGGAGCCGGAGAACGTGTCGCAGCACGTCGCGTCCCAGATTAGGGTTAGGGTTAGGGATCAGCGTCCCTCGTATGGGAAGAGGGTTATTCCGTTGGGGTGCTAACAGTCAAATCATTCCATAAAACACACACACACACGCACACATACACACATTCTATCTTTCCATCCCCTCCCCCTCTCTCTTCAATGGGTATTTTTCATCTATTGTAGAATTATTACAACTATCAATCACATTTTCCAAACATATATACTGTTTCAATATCAATGTAAATTATTCCCAACATGCTATAACGGATTCTTATTTCTTTATTGCCCACAAGGGGCTAAACATAGAGAGGACAAACAAGGACAGACAAAGGGATTAAGTCGATTAGATCGACCCCAGTGTGTAACTAGTACTTAATTTATCGACTCCGAAAGGATGAAAGGCAAAGTCGACCTCGGCGAAATTTGAACTCAGAACGTTACATCATACGAAATATCGCTAAGCATTTCGCCCGGCGCGCTAACGTTTCTGCCAGCTCACCGCCTTAACATGCTATAACGGATTCTGTCGACAAAACACCTACCTTACAAAGCAACTAATTTTGTGCCAAAGTGTCACTCCGTCGGTTACGACGACGAGTGTTCCAGCTGATCTGATCAACAGAACAGCCTGCTCGTGAAATTAACGTGCAAGTGACTGAGCATTCCACAGGCACGTGTACCCTTAACGTAGTTCTCGGGGAGATTTAGCGTGACACAGATTGTGACAAGGCTGGCCCTTTGAAATACAAGTACTACTCATTTTTGCCAGCTGAGTGAACAGGAGCAACATGAAATAAAGTGTCTTGCTCAAGGACACAACGCGTCACTGGGAATCGAACTCACAACCCTACGATTATGAGCCGAATGTCCTAACCTCTAAGCCACACGCCTTCACTTGTGTCAAAAAAAAAAAAAGGTTAACGTAAGCGTAGTAGATGTGCCCTCGTAAAGCAAGAAGTAGACGCCTCTTTCAGAGACGAACATCCGCAGTGCAATTTCGGTCCTTGGTTAAAACCAACCCACTCTATTTAAAAGCACGAACGTTATAAAAATGATTTAAAATGTTTGAGCTGGAGCGGGACAGTCTCGAGAATGTGTAAGGACACCCACCCAGAGTATCAGGGGCAGCATCCAAAAGTGACGCTGTCTTGTACCATTGGCCAAGACACTTAACTCTCAGCAGTCCGATGCCGATAGCATCATTAAAAGTTCAATTAAATAATGATTTCAAATTTTGGCACAAGGCCAGCAATTTTGAGGGAGGGATTAAATCGATTATATCGACCCCAATACTCAACTGGAACTTATTTTATCGACCCCAGAAGGATGACAGGGAAAGGCGACATTGATGGAATTTGAACTCAGAACGTGAAGTCGGACGAAATGTCGCTAAGTATTTTGCTCGACCTGCTAACGAATCTACCAGCTCACCACCGTAGTCCCATTAAATTATGACCAGTTCAGTGTCACGAATATTTTGGTATTTTTAAGCAGTTTGACATTGATTCGAGCGATGCCGAAAGAATAAATTACCAGTAGGAGTGGCTGTGTGGTAAGCAGCTTGCTTACCAACTACATGGTTCCGGGTTCAGTTCCACTGCGTGGCACCTTGGGCAAGTCTCTTCTTCTATAGCCTCGGGCCGACCAAAGCCTTGTGAGTGGATTTGGTAGATGGAAACTGAAAGAAGTCCATCGCATATTTATATATGTGTGTGTGTGTGATTGTGTGCGTGCGTGTGTGTGTATGTTTGCGTGTCTGTGTTAGTCCCCCCTCACCATCCGATGCTGGTGTGTTGACAACCGATGTTGATGCATTTACGTCCCCGTAACATAGCGATTCGGCAAAAGAGACCGATAGAATAAGCACTAGGCTTACAAAAAATAAGTTCTGGGATCGATTTGTTCGACTAAATGCGATGCTCCAGCACGGCCGCAGTCAAGTGACTGAAACAAATAAAAGAATAAAAGAGCAAGTCGGCTTCGGCAGAATTTGAACTCAAATATAAGAGTAAACAATGTAAAGCATTTATTTAATGCGTTGCTGTCACATTTCAACCAATCACCGTCCTTTAATCCAAGAATTAAGGAATTGCATTTCTTTTTACACCAGCGACAAACATCGTGTTATACCATGAAGATATTGGTTTCGAATTTTAGCACAAGGCCAACAATTTCGGAGGGGAGTGTAAAGTTGATTAGGTCAATCCCCAGTACTCAACTGGTATTTAATTTATCGACCCCGATTTGAACTCAGAACGTAAAGACGGACGAAATGCCACAAAACATTTTGACCGGCGTGCTAACGGTTCTTTTCTACTCTAGTCACAAGGCCCGAAATTTTATGGGGTGGGGTTGTGGATTACATCGACCTCAGTACGTAAAGACGGACGAAATGCTACAAAACATTTTGACCGGCGTGCTAACGGTTCTTTTCTACTCTAGGCACAAGGCCCGAAATTTTGGGGGATGGGCCAGTTGATTACATCGCCACCAGTACGCAACTGGTACTTAATTTATCGACTCCGAAAGGATGAAAGGCAAAGCGGACCTCGGCAGAATTTGAACTCAGAACGTAGCGGCAGACGAAATACTGCCAAGCATTTCGCCCGGCTTGCTAATGTTTCTCTTTCTTTATTACCCGCAAGGGGCTAAACACAGAGGAGACAAACAAGGACAGACAAACGGATTATATCGACTCCAGTGCGTAACTGGTACTTAATTTATCGACCCCGAAAGGATGAAAGGCAAAGTCGACCTCGGCGGAATTTGAACTCACAACGTAACGGCAGACGAAATACGGCTACGCATTTCGCCCGGCGTGCTAACGATTCTGCCAGCTCGTCGCCTTATCCTATGCAGATATTGCAGTAGATTTACCTTTAACGAAAGATGAAAATATGTTCCGTCTATTGGGATCAATCAGATTGGATACTTCCCTCAACAGCTATTTTAAATCTGCTCTGCTTGATACATCGTTAACTGCTCGATATCCAGTCTATGTAAAAACATGCTGAAAACTGTTACTCTCTTCGAAAACGCAGTAAAAGGCACTGCTTTATAAGTAACACACACATGTATATATATATAGTTATTCACTGTTAATTAGAGAGTATTGTCATTTTAAAGTATCGTAAATAGCACTGACGGTTAGTTTTCTCGCTGCTATTTGGAAATACACATTTTTTAACGGTATATCTTTTACTAAAAAAAAAGAAAAAAACACAAGGAGTAACATGCAAAATATGCTCAGTTAAGTATTAATTATTTCTCTTCATTATTATATCAAGTGTGCTTGTAATAACAATAGAAAAAAAAGTTGCATGTTTTTCGTAAACAGTAATTTTTAAAAAATTGTAAATATTTGGTGTTAAAATTCTATTTTACTGCCTAAAGAATTATAGACGTGGAGAATTGAGAATCGATTTTTTTGAGGAAAAAAAAGCCGTAATTGATAACATCAATTAAAACTTAATAGTAATCATAGTTGGTTTGTTAATTTTTCTTTCAATTAATTGGTTCAAAATTATTTAGAATAATTTTTCTACGTATTTTAATACTATGGAGTTTTTAATATTTTTCTGCTGTATTTTACGACTCTACAGCTTTTAATATTTTCTCGAATCTTCTTCATACAACTGAGAAAGGAAATAGCATTTAATGAAGTGACTGAATAGTCTAAAGGCTACTGGCTATGAATACAAAATCATTCCGTTACACACACACACTTTATCTTTACCTCCTTTTCTTCTATTATAGAACTATTGTAAATATTGATAATATTTTCCAAACATGTATACTGTTTCTATATCAATGTGAATTATTCTCAATTACAGAATCAGATTCGGTTTGCAATTAGCTGTACATTAACTTGAACCCCTAAACAAACCAAACCACTCTAGCTATACAATATACAGCAACGTCCTTCAAGACTAATTTAGCGGTTGTCGCTATCTCTATGCCAAAAATTTGCTCCTATTGATTGTAACAATCTTTTTAACTTCACAAATTAAGTTGTTGCTTTTTTTTTTCAACATTGCCAGCTACTTTAATTAAACTTTTGAAAGATTTAATTAAATTAAGAAAATTTTTCCAACATTAATAGCTTAAACTCATTTAACTAAATTCAGGTTAGGTTTTGTCTTTTTCTTTTTCTTAAACTAAATTACGTAATTAGATTAACGGTATGCTTATACATGTTCATCAAATCATACGCTGGTTATAATTTTTGAACGAATGATTCGTGTCGACATACCGAGGACAAAAACTTATAAGATCAAATTTTCTCTTAATATATTCATCTCCTAGCTGACGCAGGTATTAGCTTTTAAGGCGGCGAGCAGGCAGTATCGTTAAGACGCCGGGCGAAATGCTTAGCGATATTTTTCGTTCGTCTTTACGTTCTGAATTCAAATTCCGCCGAGGTCGACTTAACCTTTAATTCTTTTGGGGGTCAATGGAAAATAAGTACCAGTTGAGAACTGGGGTCGACGTAATCGACTACCTTTGCTCTGAACTTAAGTTTCCTCTTGAACACAGGTATTCGAAATTTACAATCAGAATCCTGAAGTGAAAAATGGTAGCAATTAGTAAACTATACTTATTGTTTTAGCTCAGTCTTAATAAGCGTCAAAATGAATTTTATTTTTCTTTTCAAAGTTCCCCGAGAAACTTTAATCTACAGTTTCTGCAAGTCAAAATAAATTGTGATTTTTATGCTTTTATTCTTTTACTTGTATCTGTCGTTGGATTGTGGCCATGCTGGAACATCACCTTAAAGGGTTTAGTTGAACAAACTGACCCAAGTAATTATTTATTCTGATTAATTCTGGTATTTTTTCTATCATTCTCTGAGGAACCACTAAGTTACGGGGGATATAAATAAGCCAGCACCAGATGTCAAGCAGTGAAGCAGAGGATATAGATACGCACGCACACATACACACATATGACTGGGATTCCACACAGTTTCTGAGTACCAAATTCGCTGACAAGGCATTGGCCATCCCGAGGCTACAGTATAAGATATTTGCACAAGATGCAGCGCAATGAAACTGAACCTGAAACCAAGTGGTTGCAAAGCGAACTTCTTAACTACCTAGCTATGCCTGCGCTTTTTATGTTTGTTTATACAACAGAACGGATGTGATATGATGAGCATGCTGTAATTTTACATTTAGACGTTTTAAAATACATAGAAACCACACCATGAAGCCATAGTTGACCACCTAAAACATCTTGGAATTTCAAACCAAAACAACATTGATAGTCCATCCCATACTTAGGAACAGAAAAAGGAAATGGCTGCTTCTAGTGTTACGATGGCGGATGTAACTACTTGGAATATTTACTGGAATGTATGAACCTTCACTGCTAAAAATTTAATTGAAACCAGTTATATACAGCTTTATACAACAGCAACTGTTCTGGTATTTATTGACCGTTTTAAGAAATCGGAAGCGGAGCCTCTTTAACGTCGTAAAGTTTCACTTTTTGGGATGGGACACACAGCAGCATGTATCAACATCAATTAGAATATAGAGATATATTCCTATTGAGAGAAAGAATAAAGAATTTTGCACGAACAAGAGCTGGTAATGAAGGTCGGTTGGAATGCGGCGTAGTGCAGTATGGGGGAGGGTAACAAAGTCGGTAACTTTGTTTGTTTGAAGTCTCCGGAATTATTTTCGAACATGGCGCGTATTTGTACGCGTTGGTGTTACTAGTGGAGAAGGAAAGTATTGTTGGAGTTTTGTAGTAAGTGTACAATGCGGCAGAACTGTGGAAGCTTTCTTTTCGGGTGTACAATCGTCTTAAGATTCCGTAAGTTGGTAGATGAATCAGAAGGGCCGGCTGTCGTTAAGCAGATGGGAGAGGTTTTAGGTTATGCAATGCACGAAAGCATAATTTGATATTCGTATGGCAGTCGTGATCGTGGGTAAATACCACACCCGAGATAGAGGTGGACAAGTTTTTGCAGATGTTGCAGTGAGTTTTAATGTTCTGTTTGCAGTCCAGCTGAACGTGAGCCACTTGGAGGTTTATGGTTTTGTGGGCTTGGTGATGAACGTGAAGGATCATAACCAGTAGGTTTGTTCCAGTCACCTGGTTATCTGTTTCGGATGAGTCAGGTATCAAGCACATTGGCTGCTTGGGATAGTTCACATAAAACTGGTGGAGTTCCAACAAATTGGCTCTCAGTGTTTGAGAATGGAATGTGGTGCAGCATGTGGATGTTTGGTGGGTGAACTTGATTCGGCTAATGGTGGGCAATCTGATAGATTCATAGACATTTATATTTTGATAAAGGCTGGGTTTGGATAAAGAAATAAATCAACAATACTTAGAATGTCTGTTTGTAGCTGAGGAATACGACTGAGCAATGGCACTGCTAACAGTTGCAGATGGTTCAGAATGGTAATATTTCAGCTTCTGAGAAAGTAATTATCGATGTGATAAGAATAGGAGAGATAGTGTTTGTGAACAGTGAAGTAACCGAGCATGGTAAATTCAGGGAATGATAACCAAGACTTGAGATAATCGAAGAATTACTAGAAAGACGATAGAGAGGTAGCCGATAAGTTTAGGGTACTGAAGTGAATAGACTTCGAACCTGAGAAACTCTCCAGGTAAAAGATGTCCGCGGTAGGAAGGGCGAATTCTACATAGGCAGAAACCACCTTTCATATTGCTACTGGACTATAATGTAGCCTGCTCAGCAGTTAGGCTGGAGACAACGAGGGAATTACCTTAAATAGGAACAAGTGCAGCTTACGTGTTAGTAAAGAGAAATGAGCGGGTTCGGGTTGGATTCAAGCTCGCAGATGTTACTACGCGCGAGAGAAAATTGTCTAGAAAGAAGAGTGCCATGGATAATACCTTAACTGACAAAGTGCCTCCCTGGGATATAATTTAAGGGATCTGCCAATATTTCTCGCTTGATGTCTATACGTTGTTACCTTGTTATTAATATCAGAAATAGGGATTAGCAAAAACAGTTTGACTAGAAAAGGAGGGTTATGAGAGATTTTAGATTAATATATTTTTTTATAGAAACAAAAGTATTTCTGAATAACCAATGCAAGATGTATGTGGTTTTATTGTTGAATAACAGTTAGTGAATACAGTATTATCTCTTGTGACTCAGAGAAACTACTAAAGTTGATTTGATTATTGTGCAATGTTAATTTTAGAGAATTATCATCAGATGATGATCAATGAAAAGATTCTATATTTCAGATGTGTTCAACTTACGGGAAACAAGTCGTGAGAAGGAGAACAGTAATAGACTGTTTGCTTGCAGTGTATTGTGTTTTAGTGTAACGAGGAAAAAGGAAATCATTATAGAGGTTTTGTCTTGGGTTAGGGATTTTATTTGCTTTAATCTAATCTTATATGGCATAGCTGTGTGGTTAAGAAACTCGCTTTGTAACCACGTGGGTTAGTGTTCAGCCCCACTGCGCAGTACCTTGAGCAAGTGTCTTTAGCTCTAGCCCCAAACTGACCAGTTCCTTGTGAGTAAATTTGCTAGACTGAGGCTGTGTAAAAGTCCGTCGTATGTATGTATGTGTTTGTCCGCCACCACCATTTGACGACTGGTATTGGTTTGTTTACATTCCCGTAACTTTGTGGTTTCGCAAAAGAGCTCGAGAGAATAACCAAAATTTTAAGCAAGTACCGAAGTCGATTACATTTTGACTAAATTCTTTAAGATGGTTCTGCAGAATGGCCTAAGACCAAAAGCTAAACCAAATAAGAAAAGTGTGTGTGTATGAGAGAGCAAAGCAGGCAATGTTCATGGCTCTTTATAGGGCTTCTGAAACAGGTGGGAGGGAGTGAAAGAGGAAAGTATTTTCAAACCAGAAATCTACCCCGAATGCTTGCAACAAAGAGGACTGTACTGAAGGTACCCAGGGTGTCAGATAATTATGTTAAATCAGGCGACAGATTAAGCTTACCACCCAAGCAAGCCATGATGGAATTTGAACTTAGAACGCAAAGAGTCGGAATAAACACCGCAAAGGCATCCAGTTCAACGTCATAAACTGTCCTACTAATTCACTGCCCTGCATTGATACTTGCTTTCTCAACGCCGAAAGGATAAAAGGTGAAGTTGACTTTGGTTGGATTTGAGCTCACAGCTCACAGAGTCGAACAAATGCTGTGAGGTATTCTACTCGACGCTTTAACGACTTTACCTGGTTCAATTGCAGGCTAGCGTTCGTATAATTATGACGTTACACTGAGCTAAATTCTGCTGGCAAAATTTTAACTCCTACTCAAACACACGCACACACACCAAACAAGGTTTAGGAGACTGTAGCATTGTGTATAATATTCGGATAATACTAACACTTGGGAAGATAGCTCTCCTGTTACTACTATACAATTCATCGTATTATGTTTGTAAATGAGATACCAATTTAAGTAGCCTACTTTGGCTTTTCCTGATCGTTAATCGATCCGGCTTAACGTTTGAATTAAGTAATTAATATGTAATTCCGTAAGCTTATTCCAGGAAACAAGTTGTCATTAATGATCCACCACCTCCAACGATAAAAATACTCAATTAGTCAACGGAATATAATTAATATTATTTGGATAGTACCGGTGATTGGCAGAATCGTTAGAACAACAGTTAAAATGTATCTGATACTATTTAGTTACGGTTCTTTATGCGGTAAGTTCAAATCCTGCCGAGGTCAACTTTGCCTTTCATCTTTCCAGAACTGATAAGATGAAGCACAAGTCAAACACTGGATCGCTATAATAGACTCATCCGCCAAATTTGAGACCTTGACCCGATATTAGAAATAATAATAACAATCCTTTCTACTAAAGGCACAAGACCTGAAATTTGGAGGGAGGGGTACAGTCGATTACATTGATTCCAGTGCTCAACTTGTACTTTATTTCATCGATCCCGAAAGGATGAAAGGCAAAGTCGACCTCGGAGTATTTTGAACTCAGACGCGTGAACAATTCTGTCAGCTCAGTCAAAATGCTTATTGACATTTCTTCCGGCCCAGTGCGTTCTGAGTTCAAATTCCATTGTGGTCGATCTTGTCTTTCATCCCTTCAGAGTTGATAAAATAAGTACCAGTTGAGCACTGGGGTCGAAGTACTCGAATAACGTCCCTATCCACCTAAATTTGCAGGCCTTGTGCCAAAATTTGAAATCATTATAACAGCACTGTTTCATTTTGATCAAGTCAACAGATTCATGTTGTTTAGCCTCAGGCTAATCTTGACTAAGAAAACTTGTGAATATGCCCCAGCGGTGGTGCCCCAGCATGGCCGCGGCCTTCGGGCTAAAACATTTTTAAGGATTTAAGGATTTATGCCGCCATTTTAGGCACCTCTGGGACTACATTACCTACTGTAGCTTTGTTTAAGGGTGTGATTCGAAGTAGATTTGCCTGCTGTTTCTAGCAGTCATCATCTGAAAGTTCTTTTGTTGCCTTGTTCATGTTCTTATCGTTTAACCACTGACCCAAACAGGTTTATAACGAAACGCATTTCAGCTATCGCTGCATATATATATATTGAACTTATTGTATAGTGCTCAGGTGCACTAAAACTCATCAGAAAAAGTAGCCAAAAGTTTATAAACTGAAGCTGTAAGCGAACGAATCGTGTAAGGTAAAAAAGAAAAAAGTAGAGTAGGCATACATCAGGTGTACTCTTGGATAATCTCAGGAAGCATTGGAAGTTTTGAAGGATGTAGTGTCTCGGCAGTCATCAATTCATCCGGGTAGTTTATTCAGCATTTGTGAGCGTGAAAAAAATGTATCCGAAAGTAATGTGCTGTGTTGTTTTTTTTATGGGGGGGGGGTATGTCCATGAGTGTTAGATATATGGAATACAAAAAGGTGCTCAAGGTTGTTATTGGAAAGATGGAGGAATATCTTGTGGGTGTCTACCAAGTCAGATGTCAGATATGTTTTGTGATTTAGGGAGACCAAGTCTCTTAAACATCTCAATGGCTTTGCTGAAGATTCTGTAAGAACAGAGTATGGTAAATTTCTACAACCTTGCTATTTAGATTTCAATTTCAAAGTTTTTTAAAACATTGAACACTATTATGATGGTGCCACCAAACCAATAGGGGTGTCAATTGGCTCTTCACCTGGGTCGTAGCAAACTTAAGAGGACGCCATGATCTCACAAGGGTCCTGCTGGGAAAGACACTAGTGGAGACAGGGGAGTGATTTTTTTTTTCCTTAGTAATAAAATATTTAAATCAAATACAGTAATCTCTTGCCGTATTACGGTTCACCCATCGCGGTTTATTATTTAAACTTAAGCCGATTCCTCCGTGGTGTTGTTTTGCATTTATGATAAAATATATACAAATTATTAATAGTTATCGCCAAGCTAATATGGCAGTCCAGAAATTGGTTAGCTCGAATATAGGACGAATGCTGCCGTTGATTAGCTCCAAGGGGCCATCGCCTCTAGCTAGCTATGTGACACACGAACCTGTGTCCATTATAACCTTCGAACAGGGGAGGTCAGCCGCTTCCCCTTGCTGGTCAGGCATCTGCTGACTAGTTTCAGGGTAATTGTCCCTTATCAATGCAGAGCAGCCGAACCCAAAAATAATGAAAAAAAAAAAATACAGTACTGTTTCTACAGATCAATATTTAAGAGATGAGGAATTATGTACATTATTTACATTTGACGGATATGCGCACGGGCATATGGCGTAGTGGTTAAGAGCGCGGGCTACTAACCCCCAAGATTCCGAGTTCGATTCCAGGCAGTGACCTGAATAATAATAACATCGAAAAATACCTTAGGAATGAGAACCCAGGTTCGAAATTTCCCCAAGACACCTGATGAAGGCTGGAGGGTATATCAGCCAAAACGCTGTGTTAACAACAAACAAGATGAGGACAAATATCTGTCAATTGTAAATAGAGTATTGTTTCTACTTCAGATTTTCACCTATCGCGTGGGGTTTTGGAACGTAACACCCGCAATAGTCAAGGGATTACTGTACAATATTTATATTTCAAACACATTTTCAAAAAGTCTTTGTTGAGATTACAATAGGAATGAGGACATTGTGTTATTAGTGAGGATACTGGGTGGGGGGTACAGGTTTTGTTTCAGACCTTTTTTTAAATGCTATTTTTCAATATCGATATCTCCTGATATACCAATATTTTGGTGGGTTCGGGTACGAAGCCCCACTCTGCACTTCATTCTCAGATAACCCGAGGGCGGGTATAGTCAATTACAATTGCACTCGGTCCTTACTTGGTACTCGTTTCCATCAATCTCGGAATGATCACAGACGATGTCAATCTTGGCGAGATATGAAGTCAGAACGGGAAAAATCATAACTAAAACAAAGTAATTTGTTCTACGATTTACTGTTTCTGGTTCCTTGGTTCTCTGAGAGCGAAGTGCAGGGTGGGACATCGTACTCAAGCTAACCAATTGTTTGGTATCACAGAAAATGTCTACTTATAAAACAAGCACTTAAAGAAAAAGACGGCCCGAAACAAGTTGTGTATTCTCACTGATAATACTATGTTTTGCTTATATTATAATGCTGATAAACACATTTTTGAAAATATTTTTTAAATATCAGTATCGTATCAGATTAAAATATTTTATTTTTAAGAATCATCATAACCTCTTTCCCAGCGCCTCATGCGCGCGCACACACACACACACTCCCAAAAATGTGCTACTGCCCAGGCGAAGAACGAAGGGGCTATAGGACTGAGAAAACTCTGAGCGAAATGTATCCCTATTGGTTTAGAAACGCCACCAAAATGGTGTTCCATCTACAGACTCTGTGCCTCTTCTACAATTGCGTTAAAAATTAATATAATCACTTTTTTTTTTCGTGTCTCTATAGGATCAGTTTGCTGAAATTCCATCACATTATTCCAAGTATTATTTCAGTAATACCTACCAGAAAGTGGTTGTCTTTTTCTTTCTTTTCATTTTCCGCCTAACTTTGAATTTATAGTTAGTACAAATCTAGGACATTTTAAAAACTTTTTTTTACCCCTTACTGTCCCACGGTTCTGTTATATTTGTGTGTGTTTATTTCACTACCTCCACTCTTACTGATGGCTGGCAGTTACAGCTAGTTAACCAATCATTCAACCCTGGCTATATCGCTGGCTTTCATCAACTGTTTACTGAAACAGCGTTGAGTTTTAATCGTTTTATTATTGTACTGCTACGATGAGGGTTTCCGTTTCTCTCATTAATCTTTTATTTCGAAACCAACTCCATTGTTCATCAATATTCTTTAACTAAATATAAAAAAAAAAGAGGAAGAGGGAAAAAATCTAAAAAAAAAGTGCTTTATATTTCTTTTATTCGAATCATTTAATCTGTTTCTACACACATTCCGAATCTATCAATCTTTCTGGTTCTGTGTGTAAAACTCTTGTGATCTTCACTTTTTCTGAAGCACTAGTGAGATCATACAAAAAAAGTCAGTGTTTCTGCGATGTTGAATAAGTTATTTGGAAACCTCGTTTTGATATTTTTCGTTTCCCGACACTGATTTGTCGACACAACCTTAGTTGATGTTGTTGAGACAGAGGGTCACTCAGATTAAAGGCATCCAAGCCATGACCAATCCATGACCAAATCCTTTTTCTAAGGCCCATCTAGGAGTACATTATCTAATATATCCTTACCACACGTTGGTGCAATTTGGGGACATTTAGCTGCTACTTCTAGCTGGTTAAAATACAGTCTACATAGAGGCTCCCTCGTTGGCTCGCATTGATTCGTTTAGCTTAAGGTCAGTTTTGACCAAGCTCCTTCCCAAGTCTGAGACACTCGTAGGGCCGGTCACCTAGATTCTCTGGCATACATGCTCCCTACTGGACGGGACGCCAGTCCGTCGTAGGAATATTCATTCTTGCCAGCTGAGTGGACTGGAGCAACGTGAAATGAAGTGTTTTGCTTAAGACCACAACGCGTCGCCCGGTCCAGGAATTGAAACCACAATCCAAGACTCTTACCACTAAGCCACGCGCCACCAGTCTTTTTCAAGGACTGGCTATCTAAAACTACATTATCCGATGTCTTTCCTGTTTTAAGGTGGTACGATGTAATTTGAGAGAAGCTTAGCTTCGTTGCTATTTCTAGCAGTTTGAGCATCCATAGCGAGGCTCCACTTTGACTCATGCATAGTTAGCTGTTGAAGTGCCCTCATCCAGATCTTTACTTTGTTAATGCTAGTTGTTTAGTTCCGGTTCAACACCAAATAAAAATAAGATGAAAAATGTTCCCGCTGCGTCCATCTGACTCATCTTGGACGATGTTGTCCAATGCCATTTGCATGATAAGATGGCAGAATATGATTTGAGAAAGATTTCGCTGCTATTTCTAGCTGGCGAGGCGACCACGTAGTGGCAACCCTTATTGGTTTTAGTCTTGTACGTATCTGTATACAAAATACTAAGACTACATAACAGATCAGATATGTTTCTGAGATGAGGCTATGAATAATAACGATATCGTCTTTTTGTACTGATCGTCACGTACGCATCCACCACTCCATATGCTAGTCGTTAAAGACACTCCTCTAATCTCATCAAATCTTGGCAAGGACGTTGAACAGCGGAAAGTGTTACGTCAAGGAAAATGCAGTTGTGTAATATAGAGTTGGTGTAGCCAAGTGGTTAAGAAGTTTGCTTTGCATTCACAGGGTCGCAGGTTCCATACCACTGCGGAGCATCATGGGAATTTTTTTTTTTTTTGAAATCATAGCCTCAGGTCGAATCAAGTCTTTTGGATCAATTAAGTATGGCTGTGGTTAAGAAGCTCACTTTGGAATTGCGTGCTCCATGCGGTTTCGGGTTCAGTCCCACCGCACAGCATTTTGGGCAAGTTCTTTATAAGTCCTGGTCGACTTAAAAAGTCGAGCGAATTCGGTAAAACGGAAACTGTGTAGAAGCTCATCGTATGTGTATGTTATATATGTGTGTGTATGTGTGTGTGAGCTCGTGCACCACCCCGCTTCGCAACCGGTGTTGGTTTGTTTACGTTTCCGTAACCTAAAGAGCCTCGGTAGAATAAATACCTGGCGTAAAAATAGGTACTGGGATCGGTTTTGAAATTTTTTTGTATTCAACCCTTCAAGACGGTACTGCAGCATGGCCGCAGTCCAATGACTGAAACCAGTAAACGATAAGCGAAAACTACAGAAACCTGTCGAATGGATTACAACCGTAATTCAAAGATTCAGCTTTGTGACGTATTATGCCGATTCTACTTCAGAATTTGCATTAAGGATACTTGTATCTGTGTGATATCTCAATCACTTACACGATAATTTAACGAATAGCTTGTTCAGTTGATCGAACAAGTGAATGTCCATCGTTAAAACCGACGGAGGATCGGGCAAAGTGGTATAATGCAGTTAGAATCATTTCAAGTACCGTTTTCCTAGTACACTCTCTCACCACATGATCAGCACTATGTCATCACTACGTCATACTTCTTCTATCGGCTTTGTGTTCATCATTGCCGTCTCACACTACTCTGTGTGTGTGTGAGAGGGGGGGGTTGAGTGAGACGTGATATGGAAGAGTGATGTTTAATGATAACAAGAGAAAAGGAAGGAACGGTTGAGAAATGTAAGGAGTGGGGGGGGGGGAATGTTTGTTTAGTTGCAGAAGGAGTGTGTATGAAAGAGAGAGAGAGAGGGAGAGAATGGTGAAAGTAATAAAATATAAGAGAGTAGGTGACGAACAGATGGAAAGAGGCGTAGTTAGAGATAGAAACATGAAAGGAGAGAGGCAAAGATCTGGAGTTGTATGAACATGTATGAGAATATATATGTACATGCATGAACATTCGTATGCATTTTGTGTACGCTTGTGCAAATATGCCAATATATATATGCATGTATGTATGCGCGCGCACACACACGTACACACATATAAATATGCACATGTATGTGTATGTTTGGGTGTGTATGTATGTATGTATGTATGTATGTATGTATGCGTGTGTGTGTGAATATACAACATATAAATATGCACATGTATGCATGTATGTGTATGTTTGGGTGTCTATGTATGTATGCATGTGTGTGTGTGTGAATATACATGTACATGCACATGTATGCATGTATGTGTATGTTTGGGTGTATGTATGTATGTATGCATGTGTGTGTGTGAATATGCACATGTATGCATGTATGTGTATGTTTGGGTGTCTGTATGTATGTATGTATGTATGCATGCGTGTGTGTGTGTGTGTGTGAATATACATGTACATGCACACACGTATAAAATGTATTTATATATATATATATATGTACATAAGCGTGCATATATATACACAATGTGATTGTATGTACTCGAATAATGATGGCGGACGCGATGGATACGGAGAATTGATATGAGAGGGAAAACTTTAATGGTGGTTGTTGTTGTTGTTGTTGTTGCGGTGATGGTGGTGGTGGTGGCGGTAATGTTTGGATGGGAGGATGGTGAGAGGGAGCAAGAAGGCAAGCAATCTGAAATGAAGCGTTCGCGCTGGTCATCTGTGAAATTAGATTTCTCGATGTCCACAATACGTTTGCGACACGCTTGACGCTGGACAATCAGCTTTAGACGAACACTAATCAATCATCTTGTCCGCTTTGATTTCGTTTATTTCTCCACGAACGGGGACGAATGCGATTAAATATGTCGAAAAGTTTCGATTCTCTTAATCGGTCAGCCATAGACCGAGCTAAAACTACTCGATGTTAGATTAGTGGCAGGCGTTAGTTATGCCTTTACTTAATTGTAGAGGTGTTTAAGTGTGTGTCTGTGGTGGGTGGCGCCATTTCTAGCATGTTCTTTCCTGTTTTTTTTTTTTATTCTATCTTCTCTGTCGTTCATTTTTAATGTTTGTGCTGTTTTTTTTCTTTCTTAATCTTCTTTTCTCGTTTTGATTCTTTTATTTTTATATTTCAATTTCCTCTTTTTTTCTTTCGTTTCGTCCCTATTCTATGTACATCATCCTTTTTCTCTTTTTACTTCTTCGCATCTCCATTTTTCTTTTTTTCTTGTATTCTTTCTCTTTTGTTACTTTTATTTTACTTCTTTCCTGTTTTATCCCATTTTATCCTCAATTTTTGACTTTTCCCGATTTTGCCTTTCTCCTTACGTTTTCCTATTTCCCCATTTTCCTCTATTTTTCTCCATTTCTCTCCAATTTTCTCCATTTTCTTCTGTTTACTCATTTCTTATGTTCCCCTTTCTCTCTTGTTTCCCCATTTATTCCCATTTCCCTATTATCGTACTAATTTGCCCTATTTTCCCCATTTCTTTTCTGTCTTCCTATATTTTCAAATTTTCCTGTTACCCCCCCCCCTTTTTTGTTCTTTGTCTTAATTTTTCTTCGAAGGTAATGGAGGTGAGATTTGAGGGAGATTTGGCCGCAGTTTCTAACTGGTCGCGCGAGCTGGTAGCAGCTCAGCCACTAGCGTAGCTAGCTAGGTTGGGTCGGTAGGAGCGGTCCTCCCCGGGCGGCACCTTTAAAGAGGCACCACTTTTGGGCCTACTGTAGGCAAAGTTTTTTTGTGGAGTCGGGGGGTGGCAAACGGAAGGGCTGTCCCGGGCGGCACGCATTCTAGCTAAGCTAGTGAACTCAGCTCTCGCTAACACTGATGATGAATGTTGATGAGGAAAGTGGTGTTCGTATTGGTAATAGTAGTGGTGGTGGTGGTGGTGGAAGTGATATTTGCAATTATGATGGCGTTTGGCAATAGAATGGGTGGTGGTAGTAATGGTGGTGATGTTTGTAATAGATGTAGTAGTGGTAACAGTATTACTGTTTGCCATAGTGGTGATAATGATGATGTCGATGTTCACAATTGTATTGGTAGCCGCAACAATTCTACTGTTGCTGAAAGTTGTGTTGCTGTTGACAATAATGATAATATGGATGACAATGACGGTTATGTTGACAGCAGTGGTGATGACGTTCTTGACCATAACGGTGATGATTAGTGTTAGTGACTGTAGCGATGGTGGTGGTACTGACAAGGAGGTGGTGGTGTTTGCAATAGCGGGGTAATGTTGTGATAACGGAGGTGATTTATAGTGTTGTTCATAATGATGGAGACGGTAACGGTGATGATGACGGCGGTGACGACGGTGGCGATTGTACTGTTGTGGACAATGGTGATGGTGGTGTCTTTGACAATAGTATCCTTGATGGTAATGTTCCTGTTGGAGTGGCTGTGTGGTAAGTAGCTTGCTTACGAACCACATGGTTCCGCGTTCAGTCCCACTGCGTGGTACCTTGGGCAAGTGTCTTCTACTATAACTTCGAGCCGACCAAAGCCTTGTGAGTGGATCTGGTAGACGGAAACTGAAAGAAGCCCGTTTTATATATATATGTGCATGTATCTGTGTGTGTATGTTTGTGTGTCTGTGCGTGTCCCCCCCCAACATCGCTTGAGAACCGATGTTGGTGTGTTTACGTCCCCGTAACTTAGCGGTTCGACAAAAGAGACCGATAGAATAAGTACTAGGCTTACAAAGAATTCCTCGACTAAAGGCGGTACTCCAGCATGGCCACAGGGAAAATTGTGTCGCTATTAGCAACAGGAATAGTACTGGTGATGTTGAACTGTTCGTATCAGTAGTGTTTGCAAATAGGCGGCGAACTGGCAGAATCGTTAGCACGCCGGGGAAAAACTGCTTAGCGGCATTTCGTCCGTCTTTACGTTCTGAGTTCAAATACCACCGGAAGCTCGCCGCCTTATTCTCGATTCTATTCGAATATTTGTTTATATTTGCTTTTCCTTCTGATATTAAACAGCAAGCAGCCCTCGATGTAAACGAAGCATATCCAACGAAGCCAGGACGAAAAGATCAAACTTGACGTCCGGTTATGAGACAGTACAAATCCCTCTGATTACATCTGAACAATTTATTTCGAATTCTGGTCATCACTATATGCCGATCAGCTATAGAAAACCCGAGGCGACATATTCTGACCCATTTGATCAAACTAGACAGGTAATGTGAATGTTTCCCTTTTTTTGTTTTTTTAAGTCTTTTATTACCTAACTCTTACTTGGGGCACATCCTTGATAGGTTTAATCGAGCTAATCAACACCAGTCTAGTACTTAATCCATCGTTCTCTTTTGCCTAACCGCTAAATTACGGAGACATAAACAAACCAACACTGGTTGTCAAGTGGTGAGGGGAATAAACATAATCACACACACACACATATATACATACACGACCAGCTTCTACACAGTTTCTGTCTACTAATTTCATTCACAGGGTATTGGTTGGCTCGAGGCTATAGGAAAAGACAGTCGCCCAAGGTGCCACGTAGTGAGAGTGAACCCCAAAAACCGCGTGCTTTCAACAAAGCGGGCTTCTTAACCACACTTTCACGTGTGTATGATTATACGAGGAAATGGTGAAAAGAACCTGGCTTTAAGGGTATCGGGAAAAGCCTGTCTGGAGGCACAATCTTCAGAGTTCTTTTACAGACCTTAGAAAAACTGAAGGATCACTGCAAAAAATGTGTGAACCTGAGAGATGAATATGTTGATTAAAATCATAATTCACTGATCCTTTTGTATTTTCTTTTACCCAAAGCCAGGAATTTTTCAACAGCCCCTTGTATATATCTTGCTAAATTTGGAGTTATATGGAGACTTTACCGAAAGAAAAGTCTACGTTCGCGTTACTGGAACTTAAAAACCAATTGAGTTTTCTATATACAGTGTTTATATCTATTACAGAATTTTGGTTAAAATTTGTAGGTATATTCTGTAGTATAGCATTGAAACAAAAACCATGTTAACATATTAGTAATTCATTTTGCGAGTCACATGTCAAAAATGCGTTATGTATGCAAATCGGTCTATCCAACTTAACTTCTAAGCTTAAGTTTTATAAGTAATGTTTCCGTGGAAAGTTAAAAAGTATATTTGGTCGTTAATGAAATTCCAAAGCAGGATTGAAAATATTCCAGCGAATCACTCTTTCTGCTCGTGAAGATGTGGGATATAAAAACAATGTGTTCATATCTGTCTATTACATTGTATTAGCTAAAATCTATATATTCTGTAACATAGTATAGTATTTTGTGCGTGCGTGCGCGCGCACACACATTCGGAAAACGAACACGTGGAACAATATAGTAGAGTATATATTATTCTTTAGAAAACGGGATCGACATGGTTGGAATGCTGTCCAGCATATTTCATTAAGGACATCCTGAGGTTATGTGATATATATCACATGATCGACCAGACTATCAGATGTTATACATCGCTGGTCACAATGCACATAGCATCAGTTTAGCTTTCTAATGCTGCTACACTGCTGGATAGGCGAGCAAGCCAACATTCCCTTTGAACGGAAGGCTCATCGGTCGCAGGGTAACCCATTGACAGCTGAGTGGACTGGAGCAAAGGAAGTGAAGTGTTTTGCTCAAGAACACTGCGCAATGCTCGATCCAGGAATCGAATCTACGATCGAGCGATTGTGAGTACAACACGCCTTACCACTAGATCACACACCTTCACACACTCACTCACACACAAACAAATGTGTATGTGTGTGTGTGTGTGTGTGTATAAACGTTATTTAGCTCCACGTTAGCCTTAATGAAACAGAAACATGATCGAAGGCATTCCAGCTTCGACCGTCTTATCTTACCAGGAATACTGTGCCCTGGACTATATGGTCCAATATATTTTTATTTCAAGGCGACGTGTTTTGAGAGAAACTGGCTTCTATTTCTAGCCAACTGGGCAACCACACAGCGACTCCCTCGTTGGTTCATGTAAATAAATCTGCCTCAGTGGCTAAACTGATACGTTTGAATAGCTATATATACAACACACACACACACACACATTCCTCCCCTTTGTAACCACATTATTATTAGCATAATGCTTGATTCTGCAGTGCAGTGGTGTGACAGTCGTTTGAAACAACGACTTTAGTGTATTCTTTATTGTATCGCACGTTTGAACTGAGGGCATGCCTTCTCTTTGGTTCAGAAAGAGAAAAATAGAGGTGGTGGTGGTGGAAGGCGGGTTGGAGGAGAAATCGAGTTTGGTTTGGTAGAATTTCTACGAAGGAAAGAAAATTGCAGTGTGGAGCAATTTAGTTAAAGCATTAGTCATGTGGAATCTAAGAAAGCAAATGAGATGAGTATGTAATGGTAAGATTGATAGATTGATGATGGGATGAGAGATTTTTGATTTTAAACACAACTAAATCGAAAGCGGCGAGGCTCTGAGATGCAGACGCCATGATAGCAGCGATAGAAGAAAACAGAATAAGGGTTTTTATCAATTAATCTAAGAAATGTTAGCAATGGATGGAGTGGTGATGGTGGTGGTGGTGTTGTGGTGATGGTGGTGGTGAGGATGGGATATGGCTATATGAACAAAATTTACACATATGAACAGATTGGATTTTCGTTAAGGTTAGATGGCTACAAAGAGCTAAATAGTTTTTGGCTTTGAAGTAGAAAACTAGTTTTTCTTCATCACTGATTTATCTGTGTTGAAGATATGCAATTTCCCAAGGAAGGTCACATGAATAACACGGCATCGGTGGAGGGTTCTTTGAGTAAGAGGAGGTTGTTATCTACACACACAAAGAGATAGATAGATAGAGAGCGAGCGAGAGAAAAAAGAGAGAGAGGAAAAGACGATGAGGGTTCTGAGAAGTAACCAGGGTTATCTCAACCCTATTGTAGTTTGAAGACAAGGTTTTCGGTGATGGAAAAATGTAATGTAACCGTTGATAACCTAAGAAGGATTGTTGTTCGGTAATGATGGACAAGATCAGATGATAGTTACGTCATCCATAAAGACAAGAGAATAACTGGAATATAAATTTTAGAGTGGGTAATGTAAACGAATAACCATGTTTCTATTTAGTCGTTATATTTATACACACTCATACACACATACACATCCATAAATACACACTTCTCCTCTCACCCTCTCTGTTTGTGCGCGCGCTATTCACTGCATATATGTTCAATCGATATAATTACATCGGTAAAACATCTAAAGAACATGAAATGTTAGCTAATAGCTGTTAAGACTATTAAACAATCATTTATTGTTCCAGTCACACAGTCTGTAATGACCATCCGTAACGCTCTCGTAGTCGTTACGAGGTGGAGAAGAGGTCAACAGAAACGGTCTGCACCAATGGCTAGAGCATAATTACACCAGCTCTGTTAAAGTTCATCGTATCAAGCTGTGATGGCTTCTAGTCGCAAGAAGCTACAGTGATATTCTTATGTAAAAGCTGCCAGAACGCTTAGACTTTCATAAATTAAGGAAAGAAAGGAGTAACTATTTGGTGCGTGTGTGAGCGCCACTCCGTATGCATACATATGTGTAAGTACGTGTGTCTAGTAGACCGATAAGTTATCTCCCCCTCCCTTTCTCTCTCTCAATCTCTATTTCTCCTACACCTCCTCAAATTTTTTCTCCGTTTTATACATGTTCTATTAATCACCCAATATACATTATGAGCGCGTATATTAGTTTAATTTTACTGGGCTTAATCGTTCTAGCAAATCCGAAACTAATTGCTAAATTTTTCAACTTTTTACATAATTAGTCTAACAGTTCTCAACACAACTAATTAGGTCATTTTATATAAAAACAAAAATTATTGTCCATTGTTTGTTGTAATTTTATTTTTCTTTCTTTCATTTCGTTTTGTGCTTACATTTTTTTATATATTTAAAATTTTTTTTCTTTTGTTACCGTATTTATATTTTAAATTTCTTTTTAAAATTTTATTCATAAAGTAGAAGCCATGCGAAAATGTTACTGTTAAGACGGATGGACTGTTTGCCACTTTTCATTCTACTAAACATTGACTCGGTTGTGGTAGATGTGGTTGGGCATAAAATGTGAGAGAATGAACGAATGCAAGCGATCATTGTTCTTCCATGTGAGGGTTCCCTCAACTATTGAGGGAGTCGCAGGGGCGCCGACGTGACATACGGTGTATCTTGGGCTTTTTCTACATGGCAGAGCTTATCCCTCGCCAATTTAAACACTCTTCAAGCTCTCTGTTTGACTGGGTGTTTGTGATACTAAAAGAATTCGTCTATCTTTTATCGTTTTCTTGTTTCAATCATTAGACTGCGGCCATACTGGGGTATCACCTTGAATTTTAATCAAACGAATCGATACCAGTATTTATTGTATCGGTATATTTTGAACCGCTAAGTTACGTGAACGCAAACACATCAACAAGTTGTCAAGCGGCTGTGGGACACACACACACACACACACACGACCGACTTCTTTCAGTGACAGTCTACCAAATCCACTTACTTACATGGCTTTGGTCGGCCCGGGGCTATAGTAGAAGGTACTTGCCCAAGGTGTTACACAGTGGGACTGAACCCGAAACCATGTGGTTGGGAAGCAAGCTTCTTACCGTACAACCACGTCAGCACCTATATTTGGGTTTCAAATAATTCACTTCGTACAAGCGGATCTTTTCTCTGTCCTCACCATCATTGGTTAACCAAGGAGAGATGGACTGCACCCATAATCCTATATTTATTTTAGAGCCACCGAGACTGATGCGAGAAAGGGAGGAAATTAACCTTCAAACAAGAGATCTGACCCGAATGCCTGAAACACAGTCGTCTCCGCTAAAGGCGCCCAAGAAAGAAGTGGCACTGTGAAAATCAGGCGACGATATACGTGCATGCATGCATACATACATGCAGTGTCGTCTCAAGACATGAGCATACTGGGCAGTTGCTCAGAGATCTCACAGATCTACAGGCCCAATTCTAATCTGTTATGGGTTGCTGCCAAATACTATAGGTCCTAGCGCATCGATTTGCAAACTCACACATACAGAAACGTGGGTATAAATGTTTGAATACGCGCGATATACCCACAAACGGGTGGGTGGGTGGGTATGTATGTATGTATGTATGTATGTATGTATGTATCCACACACACACACACACACACACACACACACACCGTATGTTATGACAACGAGTGTGCCAGTTGATCCGATCAACGGAACAGCCTGTTCGTTAAATACCGTGCAAGTGGCTGAGCACTCAGACACGTGTACCCTTAACATAGTTCTCAGATAGATTCAACGTGACACAGTGTGACAAAGCTGGCCCTTTGAATTACGACTCATTTTTGCCAGCTGAGTGGGCTGGAACACATGACATTACGATAATGAGACGCGGTTTGTTCATTTTATATGCACCAAGCAGAAATAATGACGTACTTAACGAGCTAGTCTGGAAATCGAACGCGCACCATCTGTTGTATTTTTTAATCTAATTTCAACAGGCGCGGGAGTGGCTGTCTGGTAAGTAGCTTGCTTATCAACCACATGGTTCTGTGTTCAGTCCCACTGTGTGGCACCTTAGGTGACTGTCTTCTACTATAGCCTCGGGCCGACCAAAAGCTTTGTGAGTGGATTTGGTAGACTGAAAGAAAACCGTCGTATATATGTATATATGTATGTGTGTGTGTATATGTTTGTGTGTCTGTTTGTTCCCCCAACATCGCTTGACAACCGATGCTGGTGTGTTTACGTCCCCGTAACTTAGCGGTTCGGCAAAAGAAACCGATAGAATAAGTACTAGGCTTACAAAAAAGAAGTCCTGGGGTCGATTTGCTCGACTAAAGGCGGTGCTCCAACATGGCCACAGTCAAATGACTGAAACAAGTAAAAGAGTAATCTAAACACACAACCTGCTCGATGTGCTAGAATTAGAAACCAAATCTTACAAATCATATCTTATTGATTTTTTTTAAAAGGCAAGGAATGCGTAGTTTCACATATATCATGTGTAAATATATTTTAAAAGTGTTTCAATGGTTATGGCTGGAATGCCTTTGTTCATAGATCTATCAGTCTACTGGGGGTTAAACAACAACAACAACGGTAATAGGGAGCCTCTGATGGCCATAGGTGGACGGCTTTTGATCACAGGTCTTTTGATTTGCTAGACGTAACAGCCAAATCTAAATCTTCCTGAAATTACATCCTACCACCATAAGAATAGCGACGCATTGGAAAGCGTTATCTATTGTACTCTATGCCTGAAAATATATATGCTCGGATGGTCATGGCCGGAATACCATTGATCATTAGTTTGCCCGAGCGAAACCAATTTAGTTTGCTCTTATTGGTTTTTATTAATTTTTTTGTTTGTTTTCAAACTTCCATTTAGTTTTATCTTCGTCAAAGAAATGTCCTTTATAAAATCTTTTCTTTAAAACATTAACGTAATGAAAACAAAACCCCTATCTCCGTAGCTCAAACTAAGTCTCTAATGCTTATATCCCATCTTTCTAAGTGGGCGGAGTTTGATTAGAGAGAGACTAAAGAGCAAGGCTGGCTTTTGTGAGTGTATTGTTTTCGATATGTTTTATTTCAGTTGTTTTTGTGTTTTCTTTTATCCGTTTTTCTTTTCTCTTTCTTTTCTCTTTCTTTTCTTCTTTCAATTTGTAATTGAGTTAAGGTTACTGAGGTTTGTCTCTTTCGATTTAAAGCTTTCGAATTTCTCCATTTAATCCCAAGAAGATCCAGGCTCCAAAGTTTTGTTGATATGTCTTGAAACATAATCTGGAATTTGGTAATGGTGCTGGAGGTTGTTGTTGTTGTTGCCGTGTGTGTGTGTGTTATTGCGTTCGTAAGCGAGGGAATTAAACGATGTGGGTATCGGCAAAAGGAAGAAGGAAGATGTTGACGAGAATGACGTGGTGCGGAGGAGAAGAGGGGAAGAGGTGGAGGCGAGAGAGTTAGACGGTACTTAGTCGGAAGGACTCCCGTAAGCCGATCTGTGAGAGATGATGGTCGTTATATTGGTCTTTTAATAAGAACCCGATACGGCGCAGTCCCTCGAGATAGAATGTCGACTAACAGACCGAGAGAGGGCAAGAGGAGAAATAGGGAATGATGGTGGGGGGATGAAAGCAAATAGGACATCAGAGAGAGAGAGAGAGGGAGAGAGAAGGGGGAGAGAATGGTTGGTGGCGATGGTGACAGCGGTGGTTACTTTTCAATTTCGTTCTTTGACATGATAACGGCGTCAAATCAGACATGTCACACACCGATGAGAAACTATCACAGTTCAGTTTAAGCTAAAACTGATTCATTTGAATCTAGATTTATGTGTTCCCGTGTTACTGGCAATTGTGAAAAGATCGAAGACGTTCTTAATTAACGCTTAATTTGATTATGATGGCTGGTAGAATAGAGAGGAGGGAGGGAGACAGAGAGAGAGAAGGTTGGTTAGTAGGATAATCCGGATGGTGGGCAGCAGTAGAGAGTTCGGAAGAGTTCCAAAAGTGTGATATTTCCTGTGACATAATATTTTTGTTTATTCTGAGAAACCAGTTAAGTATATGCATCTATTTTTTTGCCTCTGCATCTCAATGTATGTATGTATGTCTGTACGCCTGTCTGCCTGTACTTGCTTATGTATGGTTGTGTGTACTTGCTTGTGTGTGGTTGTGTGTACTTGCTTCTGCGTGATTGTGTGTACTTGCTTATGTGTGGTTGTGTGTACTTGCTTGTGTGTGGTTGTGTGTACTTGCTTGTGTGTGGTTGTGTGTACTTGCTTGTGTGTGGTTGTGTGTACTTGCTTGTGTGTGGTTGTGTGTACTTGCTTGTGTGTGGTTGTGTGTACTTGGTTGTGTGTACTTGATTGTGTGTGGTTGTATGTACTTGATTGTGTGTGGTTGTGTGTACTTGCTTGTGTGTGGTTGTGTGTACTTGCTTCTACGTGGTTGTGTGTACTTGCTTCTGCGTGGTTGTGTGTACTTGCTTGTGCGTGGTTGTGTGTACTTGCTTGTGCGTGGTTGTGTGTACTTGCTTGTGTGTGGTTGTGTGTACTTGCTTGTGTGTGGTTGTGTGTACTTGCTTCTGTGTGGTTGTGTGTACTTGCTTGTGTGTGGTTGTGTGTACTTGCTTGTGTGTGGTTGTGTGTACTTGCTTCTGTGTGGTTGTGTGTACTTGCTTCTGTGTGGTTGTGTGTACTTGCTTCTGTGTGGTTGTGTGTACTTGCTTCTGTGTGGTTGTGTGTACTTGCTTCTGTGTGGTTATGTGTACTTTATCCTGTACGTAAGGTGTGTGAGTATCTGCTTGTCATCTGTCTATATGTGTAAGTCTGTGTGAAAGATTTGTAATGTGTCTGATAATCTTTAGTAATGCGTGCTTCCTCATAACGTCCGACAATTTCTTCACCACATTCAACAAAATACTATACCTTAATCACACATACACACACGCGCGTGTGTATGTGTGTGTGTTTGTGTGTGCGTATAGTGAATCTTGTGTATACAAATAGATGCTTATATGTATATATACACGATTAAACCTTTCCAGTGAATGTAAGCAAAATTTGGTGAGGGAGGAGACAACGAGACTTTTCGATTCCGCTATTAGCAACCCCTCCCCCCGTCCTGACACTTAAAACTGAAAACGAGTGTTTGATTGTCTACATGTTTGTACTGAGACTGGACGTATTGTGTGGTGTAGCCCTTCATCTAGCATGATGCACACATGTTTTGCTAAACGACCTTACATATACACATTTACACGTAAACACTTATAAAAGCAAGTTGTTTGACAGACAACATATCGTGAAACGGGCGTACCGTCACCACTAATAAAATATATCGGATGATCATAACTCCTTTCAGCATTGATATAAACCGGTTAACAACCAGAACTGAGCTTCTTAATGTACGTATCGCTTCTACCTCTCCAAATTTCTCCTACCTCCCACTGCATTCATTACCCTCACCTCCAAATCTCTTTCCCCCTCTTCATTGATTGCTACGGCTCGGAGATTCCAAGATAACTGGTTTATTGCCTTACCATTCATACTGTTAGCCGCTCGAACCATCCCGGACTCTTGAACCCGATACGCCGAAACAACTGAATACGACATATTCTTTTATCCTTTTATTCTTTTACTTGTTTCAGTCATTTGACTGTGGCCATGCTGGAGCACCGCCTTTAGTCGAGCAAATCGACCCCAGGACTTATTCTTTGTAAGCCTAGTACTTATTCTATCGGTCTCTTTTGCCGAACCGCTAAGTTACGGGGACATAAACACACAAGCATCGGTTGTCAAGCAATGTTGGGGGGACACACAAACACACACATACACACACATATATATATATATATGCATATATACGACGGGCTTCTTTCAGTTTCTATCTACCAAATCCACTCACAAGGCTTTTGTCGACCCGAGGCTATAGTAGAAGACACTTGTCCAAGGTGTCACGCAGTGGAACTGAATCCAGAACCATGTGGTTCGTAAGCAAGCTACTTACACACAGCCACCCCTGCGCTTATAGTGAACCATCTTTTTTTTTAAGGACAATGAATATTCTCTCATCCATTGATAATGGCCTTTTATCTAAAATATATAAAATCTTTTATATAACAAGATATTCACAACAAAATTGCAAAGATAGTTTTAAAAACATAACTTAGGTTTTGACCATTATTGGCCCAGGCTATGTCTAACTTCATAGCATCACCTGAGCAGATTGTTCTTTTGGTTTTTTTTTAGACCCTTAACATGTAAAGCTGTCATATCCGCCCCCACCCAAATATTCTACCTGTTTTATGTTCAAACTGGTCATGTTCTGCCTCTCTCACCTACTCTACAATGTCATTGTCAAAATAAACAAGCACATCAACGAAATCTTAATGCTACAAGATAAGCCATGATTAATTCAAAACAATATGAATAAATTAACGTTATATTTGAGAAAGTAATCTGAATGCCAAAGAGTGAGGTCATGGTTTTGGACACCACAACCAACACGACTAGGGAGTTGTGGTTAACCGAAATCAGCGCCCATTTTTCTTTCCATATTGCAACTTTGTCCAGCCATCTTAAAATGGCGTAGTTGTTTAGACCCGGTGACTGGTTGCTTAAATAGGTGATCAATGGTATTCCAACTGTGATCATCTTGCCTTTTCCTATATAAAGGATTACGTTATCCACTGTGCTCAGGAAGAGGCACTCTGGCTTATTGTTTAACCCCATGCCAATTCTGATCCCGCGGGCATATAACCAAACAAGTTCCGACCCCGTGAAAACCAGAGGGGTCTACATTGTCTAATATATCCTTTAAGACTAAAGGATATTATCTGAGGGAAATTGTCGGCTCGGTTCATTATTGTTCAGGTCCTGGTCGATTCGGACCAAGCAGACCTATTATCAACGTCGTTCCAGCCGTGATAATCTCATCTGATTTGTACATAATGAACTACATCGTCCACTATCACTTTCTATATTTACAATTGCATTGTATAATGTAAGGGATATTTGACTGCTCTTTCTAGGAAGGCGAATGATTCCTTTGAGACTTACACGTAGGCTCAGTCTCTTTAGGTTGTTTTCTTTAGTAAATCTTTGTCCCCTTTCCACCGTCCCAACCCCGTCTACATCTCAATGTCTTCATGTGTGGTTATGTTTCCCTAGTTCTCCTGCTGGCGCCATTACTCTCCGAGCTAATACTTGCTCCCATCTCTACGCTTCAGGGTATATTGGAACGTGCGCTAAATCGAGGCAATGGTGCGCAAACTCTGTGCCAACTCCCTTCCACCATTCATGCACATGTGTCTTTGAATAGGAGGGCAGGATATCTCGCATCTCCACGGCGTGTTTCTAAATTGCTCACTTGCGGATGAGCTAGCCCATAATCATCTCTTAATACGCAGTCACCTTAATTTGAAAATGTATACATACGTGTGTGTGTGTGTGTGCTTGGGTGCGTGTGTATACATATATGAAACTACACGCGTGTACATAAGTACGCGTATGTATGTGTGTATGGGCTTGGGTGCGCTAGTGTGTATAGGTTCGCCTGTATATGTATATGTATGTGTATAAGCTCATGTATGTGCGTATGTGTGGATACGTGTGTGTGTTTTATGTTTATAGATCAGTGCCCCGCAACGGGTATGCTGCGGCACACTGGTGTGCCACGAGAGCATGCTAGGTGTGCCGCAGTGTAACCTGGATATAATTTTCCCCCTATACATTTAGTTATATTTTTAGTTCAGGTGTGCCTCCCAAGTTTGAAAGGAATATAAGTGTACCGCAAATGAAAGTTTGCAGAGCACTGGTATAGATTGGTTTTAAATTTTGGCGCAAGGCCAGCAATTTTGGGGGAGGGTTAAATGGATTACATCTACCTCAGCGTTCTTTCTCGACCCTGAAAGAGTGAAAAGGAATGTCGGAATTTGAACTCACAACGTAAAGACGGCCGAAATGCCGCTAAGCATTATGCTCGGTGTGCTAATGACACTGCCAGCTCGCCGCCTTATGAGATGTATATGTTTTAGAAACACTTAATATAAGCACAAACAAAGGAAAAACATACACAAAAGGTCGCCAAATCCTCATTAGTTATCGTCCAAATGAACACACACACACATACACAGGATGCGATGGGTAAATTGTCGGGTTTATATATCTTTAATTTCGCGCATGTGCAGTTTGTTCTTGATTTTGTCGACTACACAGTATAGTAGGTTCAGTTGGGTACCGTCTGTGAGAAAAAACAGCACCATGACGCTGTTCACTCTGCTAGAAATTTGGAAATGACATGCTGTACTACTCGGCATTTGCATTGGAAGTTCCAATACGAAAATTTCAAAGTGTCTGGGTGTCAATCTGAGGACAGTGCAAAGGATTCGGAAAGAGTTGGATGAGTCTAATGGTGGTTACGAAGGTACGGCAGCTCGGAAAACTCACTCTGATCATCCCGATAAGAAAAGAACTCTTGAACTTGTTGGTGAGATACAGGCCGTTATTGATAACGATCCCTCCAAGACAATCAAGTCCATCAGCGCGGACATGGGACTGTCTGAGTTTCTTATCAGGCTGGTAGCGCATGAAGACATTCGGTATTCCCCATACAAGATAAGAAAGGGCCAGTTTTTATTCCAAGCTATCAAGGACAAGAAGAAAGACAGCACTACTAAGCGTTCGAACAAACTCAAGCATCCCCTCCAACCGAACATGCTTTGGTTTTTCTCAGACGAGAAATACTGTTTTTCTGATTTACGTGAACACATAGAACAACCGCTGACTTGCAGTATCTCCAAAACATGTACCGAGAGTGATAAAAATCAAGCACCCAGTCAACATCATGGTGTTTGGGGTGATCACTAGTGATGGTGACGTTATGCCTCCATTCATCTTCCCACACGGCTTCAGTCTCAACACGTGTCTGGAGAAGGTAGTGCTACCCCGAGCCAAAAGGGTGGCTGCTAGAAGACCCTATGTCTGGCAACAGGACTCGGCACCATGCCACACAAACAGGAAAACCCAGTCGTGGCTATCAGTCAATTTCTACGACCACATAACCCCTAACATCTGGCTACCCAACTCCCCAGACCGCAACCTCTTTGATTATGTGTGGGATGCAGTTGAGCGAGAGACCAACGAAACTCCCTGTAACACCAAAGATGAACTGAAGACAAGGATTATGGCAGCATTCACCAACTTAAACAAGGAGACCGTCTAGAAGAGTTGCAAGAGATTCCGAACTCGTCGGAGGCGGTGGTTGAAGCCAATGGCGATTTTATTGAATTAATTTGTTGTTTAGTATCTCAAGATATTTTAAGGTAATTTTAGTAAAATCTGTTAAAATGAGATGTCAGTGTTATTTTCCTTTTTGCGTGATTTAGACAATTTATTCACCGCACCCTGTATATAATGTGTATGTAGATATATATCGTCGGTAACCCTGTGGGGCCAACTATGATTGTCCACCAGATTTAACTGCTTTAGAATTAACCACCATAGATCTGGTATTTGTCGCCTCACGTGAAAAAAAGGTGCTGCATTTGTTATTTTACTCCCTTCCACATTCATCACTGAGCTGTTCTGTTCGTGCGGTGTCGAAGTGGTCGCTTTTAACATAAACAATCTGTCCCTATTTGTATCGGTTATTCACCTACATAAGTAGCTGATTAATACTATTGATTGGGGAAGAATGTGTACATCTTCTCTGGGTCAACACACTGTGAACCGGTCCACCAGGAGACTCCTTTCCATTTCTTTTCTTCTTGTCACTTCTCTAGAAGGAATGAGTCTATATTCTTATTTAACCCACAGTGAGACTATCATTTTTAGATTTCTGTTTTTCTGATTTACGTTGCGTTGTGCAACGTGTTAAAAAAGCAAACAAAAAAAATTTGCTTGCACAGCCGACGGTCCGTCATTCGTGTGACATGGCCTATCCATCGAAAATGATGTTACGTAATCATGGCTGTTCAATGCAGTAATATTGGCTTGCTCAAGCACACTGACATTTCCTCTGTCTGTTCTGCCGCTGGATGTGCATGATTTTCTCCAGACATCTCCGATAGTATATTCCCAATTTACTAAAAATGGCGTCTATAATTTGTTGATGTTTCAGAGCCTCATATAAGTATGAGTAAAGCAACTGCCTTACACCTCGTATGTCTGGTGATTTGTCTCAGATCATGGTCTGTATATACCTGATTTTCTCTGTTAACCGAAGGGTATACAGACACACATAATCTGGTGTTGGACCTCCTCCTTTATATCTACATCGTGTGCTAGGTGTCCAGTCAATCCAGGTATTGGAAATCCTCTACAATTTTCCCCCATCTGTTCATCCTACCCGAATAACTGAACCAATTTCCCGTCTTGAATACTTGTTGATGCAACACAGTTGCTTTATAGTGAAAATTAGACCAATGTTTTCAGATGCAACAGTGAAAAAGTCAATAACTTTCTGTAGTTCTTTCAGAGAAGGTGTGTTGATTGTGGTAATACCTGCATGCTGAATCCTATGGTTGCAGTGAGTTTTGGCAAGCAACCTAGCTTGCTTAATACGTTTTATACAGCTTCACGATTTACGGAATCAAATATTTTGAGTTAAAAATAAAGGCATTTCTCGTGCGCGTGTGTATTTGCAAAGGTATATCTCAATATGTGCGTGTGTGTGTATTTGTATACATATTTGCATGTGTACGATAAGCCTATTCGACCCGAGTTGACTGTCTTTATGTTCAGAGTTCAAATTCCGCCGAGGTCGACTTTGTTTTTCATTCTTTCGGGGTCGATAAATTAAGTACCAGTTACACACTGGGGTCGATGTAATCGACTTAATCCCTTTGTCTGTCCTTGTTTGTCCCCTCTATGTTTAGCTCCTTGTGGGCAATAAAGAAATAAGAATCATTAGCGCGACGGACAAAATGTTTAGCAGCATTTCATCCGGTTTTACATGATGAGTTGAAATTCCGCCGAGGTCGACTCTGTCTTACCTTATACAAAATTTCACACCTTGTGCCTACAGGTGAAAATATTATCATTATATGGGCGGCGAGCTTAGAAGACTCATTATCACGTCAGATAAAATGCTCACCCGCATTTGGTCCAGTTGAATTTCTGCTGAGGTCGACTTTGCCTCTCGTCCTTTCGGAGTCGATAAAATAAGTGCCCCACCAAATTTCAGGCTTTAAGTTTATAGTAATACGCTCTGGCAAACTGTATCGTGAATACCTGAACTTTGCCGTTTTCTACCACCGGCGAACACCAACCAGATACGTTATTGCTTGGATTCTCACTCTTCTTCGTCTTAAAACCCATTTAATTATCCCCTGTTTAGCAGACAGCAGCACGCATTAGCAAATAATTTGTTGCGAATTCCTATAATGATGAACTCTGGTTTTCGTAAGATTCATCAATCCAGCTAGTGAGTTAGCTTCGACTGACGAGACCCAGAACGAGGTCGAAACACCGCGGTGACCGGAAACATCCCTTACGCCAGTAAATTGTAAACCAGTGAATCATGTGCTTTATGAACACTCATCACCTAGCTCAAAGGGAAGAGGCGTTCCTTGGTGGTGAAAAATAACAACGATCTGATATTCACGTTCGAATCTGCCAGAACAAATTTATGAACAGATACGTTACCCTTGGGATTCTCGTTGTTTTGACTGACCTCCATTAACTATTATGAAACAAACATCTATATAGGAATTAGCTCAGTCTCGTTTAGTAAAAGAAAAAAAAAATGTGTTTGTTGCTCCACTGTATTCTCTTTCTTTTCTTTGCCACTTCTGTCACTGATCTAGATAGATATTATGGCCAGTAATGCAGCGAAAATGAAAGCGTAATTAAAAAAAAAAATTCTAGTTAGTCCCAAGTGAGAACATTCCCTAATCCTGTTTATTTCTCAGTAACAACGTACGAAAGCCAGCATCAACAGGAAATTTATGAGCCAACACGGGAGCTTTTTGTCGTCGCTCAACCGGCTGTAAACAGCAACCAAAAATCAATCAAATCAAACTCTGCCTCTTGTCTTAAACAAAAAGATTCGAGGTAAAATTTAATCCAAAATACACCATATCATGTCTGGAAATAAGACGAGATAGTCATTTTTGGAACGTCTTTGATTAGACTTGATTTGCTTGATCAGGGCTGACTTGTGGGCTAAAGAACAACATAAAAAGAAAATTAATCCACTATTTTCGGTTTGTACATTAGCTTTGACCGAGTACTCGTCTGCTTCGAATCATCCTCGCAACGATAACGATGCATTTTTCAAAGAATAAAAAGAGGGGGAAAAAACCGGTTTCTCTGTTCAGCTATGAAGATGCAACAAAACATGCACCAAACGCTGTGTGCTCATATCAAAGTTGTCATTGACTGCGCATGACTGCTGCACCACTGCAAGAAATGTAATTGAACTATCAGTGTTCTATCACATAATTCCACACTTGGCAACACCAACCAATTTGGATTAGCAGGTCAGCTGACAAACAACCATTACTTCTTTGTCACAAAAAGCAATATTTCACACGACTGCCTGATCTCACCTCCACTTTCTATCTCATCCCCTCTCCCTCACTCCCTCTTTCTCTCCTACTCTCTCTCACTTTCTCTTGTTCACTTTATAATTTCTCTCCCTTTCGTTCTGTCTGTTGCTCTCTCTTCCTTTCGCGCTCTCTTTTGCTCTCCCTTTAGCATTTTCTATTGCTCTCTCTCCCTTTCGCTCTGCTTTTTGCTCTCTCTCCCTTTCGCTCTTTCTCTTGCTTTCTCTCCCTTTCGCTCTTTCTCTTGCTTTCTCTCCCTTTCGATCTTTCTCTTGCTCTCTCTCCCTTTCGCTCTTTCTCTTGCTTTCTCTCCCTTTCGATCTTTCTCTTGCTCTCTCTCCCTTTCGCTCTCCCTTTTGCTCTCTCTCCTTTTCGCTCTTTCTGTTGCTCTCTCTCCCATTCGCTCTCTCTGTTGCTCTCTCTTCCTTTCGCTCTCTCTGTTGCTCTCTCTTCCTTTCGCTCTCTCTGTTGCTCTCTCTTCCTTTCGCTCTCTCTGTTGCTCTCTCTTCCTTTCGCTCTCTCTGTTGCTCTCTCTTCCTTTCGCTCTCTCTGTTGCTCTCTCTTCCTTTCGCTCTTTCTCCCTTTCGCTCTCTCTGTTGCTCTCTCTCCCTTTCGCTCTCTCTGTTGCTCTCTCTTTCTTTCGCTCTCTCTGTTGCTCTCTCTCCCTTTTTCTCTCTCTGTTGCTCTCTCTTCCTTTCGCTCTCTCTGTTGCTCTCTCCCTTTCGCTCTCTCTCTGTTGCTCTCTCTCCCTTTCGCTCTCTCTCTGTTGCTCTCTCTCCCTTTCGCTCTCTTTGTTGCTCTCTCTCCCTTTCGCGCTCTCTGTTGCTCTCTCTCCCCTTCGCTCTCTGTTTCCTCCCCCTTTCGCTCTCTGTTTCTTTCCTCTTTCACTCCCAGTTTTTTCTCTCTTTCGCGCCCCCTTATACTCTTTCTCTATTTCGCTCTCCCTCTCTCTCCCTCTGTTGCCCTCTCCCTTTCACTCCGTCTGTTGCTCGCCCCCTCTCATTTCCTCGGGCTTTCTCTTCCCCTCTTCTTTCCCTTTCTGTTTGTCTTTCTATCTCTATCCTACCTTATTTCCTCTCACTGTCACTCGCTTCCCCACTCTCGGTTTCTCTTGCTTGCGCTCATTCACGTCTCCACCAACAAATTACAATGGCCACCATCACTATCATCATCATCATCCCCCATTCCTCATTAGCATCAATTAATATTTCTAGTAAACGATAGTAACTGCAATCTTACTCTGATATTGCAACAAGAACAACATGATGAACAATTGATACTTCACGAACCAATGAGAGGATTCTCTAAGCTGTAATTCGATCTGCTAGAAATAGCAACCAAATTTCCCTCAGGTGACATCTCACTGCTTCAAAATATATAAATAAATATAATTGATAACATATTAGGTAATGTTGTTACAGATGCACCCCAAAAGACCCGATGGCAAGGGATGGAATGGCTTTAATCATAGGTCTGTTGGCGAGCTGGCAGAAACGTTAGCACGCCGGGCGAAATGCGTAGCCGTATTTCGTCTGCCGTTATGTTCTGGGTTCAAATTCCGCCGAGGTTGACTTTGCCTTTCATCCTTGACTTTGCCTTTCATCGATTAAATAAGTACCAGTTACGCACTGGAGTCGATATAATCGACTTAATCCGTTTGTCTGTCCTTGTTTGCCGTCTCTATGTTTAGCCCCTTGTGGGTAGTAAAGAAATAGGTATTTCATCTGTCTTTATGTTCTGAGTTCAAATTCCGCCGAGGTCGACTTTGCCTTTCATCCTTTCGGGAATCTATAAAATAAGCACCCGTTGAGTACTGGGGTCGATCTAATCGACTGAACCCCTCCCCAAAAATTTCGGGCCTTGTGCCTAGAATAGAAAAGAATACCAATAGGCGCAGGCGTGACTGTGTGGTAAGAATTTTGCTTCTCAGTTACATGGTTTCAGGTTCAGTCCAACTGCATGGCACCTTGAGAAAAGGCCTTCTTTGTCCCGGGCCGACCAAAGTCTTGTTAGTGGATTTGGTAGACAGAAGCTGAAAGTAGCCCATTTTGTGTGTGTGTCTTCAGTAAATAATAAATGCCAAATAGAAGCACACTCTAAGATATAGAGCAGTAAGAGTATATAGATGAAGATAGATGTACATGGCGTCTGAAGAAACGCTGTAAAACTAAACGCTTTATGGACGTAAAACACAGGGTAACCCCATAGACCAGCCATGTATATCTGTCTGTCTCTCTCTCTCTGCCTGTCTATCTCTATCTGCCTGTCTATCTCTATCTGCCCGTCTATCTCTGTCTGCCCGTCTATTTCTGTCTGCCCGTCTATTTCTGTCTGCCCGTCTATTTCTGTCTGCCCGTCTATTTCTGTCTGCCCGTCTATTTCTGTCTGCCCGTCTATTTCTGTCTGCCCGTCTATCTCTGTCTGCCCGTCTATCTCTGTCTGCCCGTCTATCTCTGTCTGCCCGTCTATCTCTGTCTGCCCGTCTATCTCTGTCTGCCCGTCTATCTCTGTCTGCCTGTCTATCTCTATCTGCCTGTCTATCTCTGTCTGCCTGTCTATCTCTGTCTGCCTGTCTGTCTCTGTCTGCCTGTCTGTCTCTCTCTGCCTGTCTATCTCTGTCTGCCTGTCTATCTCTGTCTGCCTGTCTATCTCTCTCTGCCTGTCTATCTCTCTCTGCCTGTCTATCTCTCTCTGCCTGTCTATCTATCGCTGTCTGCCTGTCTATCTATCGCTGTCTGCCTGTCTATCTATCTCTGTCTGCCTGTCTAACTCTGCCTGCCTGCCTGTCTGTCTGTCTCTCTTTGTCTCCCATCATTGCTTGGCGCCCAATGTTGGTGTGTTTACCCCCCCCCCGTAACTTAGTCTTTCGGCAAAAAAGACACTAACAGAATAGTACCAGATTTAGAAGAAGTACTGAGGTCGATTTATTCGACTAAACTTTTAAAAGCGGTACTCCAGTATGGTCGCAGTCCAATGACTGGGACTAGTTAAAGACAAGATAAACAGCTGATGTGTGACTGAACAACAGCTCAAGCACGACTGTGTCAACATAGATATGTTGTTGTCACTCAGTCAGGCTTCACTATCACTCATTCACTGGCTGTACCTTGAGTCACTCACATAGCTATCTCTCTTCACTCATACTATTACCCATATGTTTCACCTACAGATTCATCACTCTTCACGCATTCTCTCACGCAAATATTTGCCATTAAGTCGCTCATCAATCTCCACCTACAGACTTATCCCTATTCACTCACTCTCTCAGGCAATAATTTGTCGCTCGATCACTCATCAATCCACTCATTGTCTCGCCCACAGATTTATCACTCTTCACTAACTCCCTCACGTAAATATTTGTTACTCAATCATTTATCAGTCATTCACTATATCACCCACATATTTATCATTCACTCACTCACTCCCTTCCTCAAATATTTGTCATTCAATCACTCGTCAACCTCACTCACAGATTTATCACTATTTACTCCTTTTCTTGCGCAAGTATTTGTCACTCGATCGCTTGCTATCACAATCGCAAATTTATCACTCATCACACATTAACACATCCACTTGCAGCTAACACGTCCACACGATTGTCACTCTTCACTTAGTCACCCATGCATTCTTGTTACTCAATCACTCATTCACTTTCTCGTATTAGTCAATTCTCCATTCAGTCTCACCCATACTATTCTCACTCACTCACTCACTATATTATTCATACATTTTTCTTTTACTCTTTCTCCCCATCTCTCTCCTCCTCCTCTCTCTCCTTCCCTCTCTTACTCTCTATTCCTCTCTTACACTTTCTCCTCTCTCTCCTCTTCTCTCTTACTCTTTCTCTCTATTCCTCTCTTACTCTTTCTCTCTATTCCTCTCTTACTCTTTCTCTCTATTCCTCTCTTACTCTTTCTCTCTATTCCTCTCTTACTCTTTCTCTCTATTCCTCTCTTACTCTTTCTCTCTATTCCTCTCTTACTCTTTCTCTCTATTCCTCTCTCTTTCTCTATTCCTCTCTCTTTATTCCTCTCTCTTTATTCCTCTCTCTTTCTCTCTCTCTCTATTCCTCTCTCTTACACTTTTTACCCCTCTTTATTACTCTCTCTTACTCTCTCCTCCGCTCTTTAACTCTCTCCCATCCTCTCTCTCTCTTCCTCCTCTCTTTCTTACTCTCTCCTCTCTTACTCTTGCACTCTCTCCCTCTCTTGCGTTCTTTCCCTTTCTCTCTTGCGCTCTTCCTCCCTCTCCTCTTTCTGTATCTCACCCTCTCTCTTCCTCACTATATCTCTCTTTCTCTGTCACTTTTCTATTTCGCAGTTTCTCTTACTTCCATTCTTTCTCTCTTTCACACTCATCCATACATCCATCCATCTGTGTGTGTAGATTAGTGTGTGTGTGTCCGCGCGCGCGTGTGTATGTATGTATATATATATGTATATATATATATATAATATATATATATATATATATATATATATATACACACACATACACACACTCACGTGTAATCACCTGGATCTCTCTCACTTCCCTATCTTTGTTATATACATCCCACTCACAAAACTGTGATAAGAGTTAATTTAACTAATTAAACACTTTCGCTAATCAATAGCACTTTATAAGTGTGTATACAAAGGTGTATAACATGTATGTATGCATGTGATGTAGGCATGCATGTCATGCAGGCATATAATGCGTGAACGTATCAATGGGAGTTGACGAACATACATATAGCATACATACATACATATACATACAGTGACATACTTAAAAAGCATACATAACATGACATACGCAACATACATTGTGTATATTATATGAATATCATGCATTCGTACTGTATATGCTTGCCATACATACATACATAGCATATAGTCGCACACAGCATACATTTGTAGTATATAAGCACGCAGCATTCATACGCATACACCATACGTACGTACGTATTATTACATAAGGTAACTTTGGGTGGCTGAATATATAAAGGTGTTTGTCGTGTTTGTTTTTAAAACCCTTTCCATTTCAATGACAGAGGCAATAACAATAGCTCTAAAATTCTTTTTAAATTCACCTTAAATATTTCATTAAGCAATCTTTCGTAGTTTTTGCCCATTGTCTTTCAGCTTGATGTTTTATATAATCTGGACCTTATATATGGATAAAATGTGTGTGTGTATATATATATATATATATATACTTTATTTAAAAGCAGCAGAAATATAACAAAAGCTGTTTCTCAGAGTTTCACGTTCCTGTTCATGGGACAGTTTTGTTAACAAAACTGTCCGACGAACGGGAACGTGAAACTCTGAGAAACAGCCTTTGTTATATTTCTGCTGCTTTTAAATAAAGCATATTACTCTACCTCTGGTATTTGAGAAGTCTTTTTTCCACCTTGTTTCACATTTATGTGCTTACTCTGGTATATATATATATATATATATATATATAATATATATATATATATATATATATACACATACACATATACACACACACACATTAAAAAAGTGGCGCAGAGGGTTTACAGAAATTTATTGGAGAAATGAAAATAGCATAAAATAGAGTGTACAAGATTAATCTCTTCGTGTACACACACACACACACACACACACACGGAATGATAACTTATGATAGCATGAAATTATAACATTATCACTAACTACTTAGTTATGATGAGCTTAAGCGAAACCGGTCGACTATGTAAGCGTTTTATTTCATATATATATATATATATATATATATATATATATATATATATATATATATATTCCTGTTACTTTTGTGCAAGGACAACTTTCCGGAGGAGCGCAAGTCAATTGCATTAGCCACAGTAAGGAATAAATGCTTGACTGGTACTTATTGTACTTATCTTATCAACGCCCTAAAGTATGAAAAGAAAAGTCGACCTCGGCGGAATTCGAACTCGGAACGTAAAGAGCCAGAAGAAATGCCGCTCAGCATTTTGTTCGGTTTGCAAACAATACTGCCGCCTTAGTCCCTTTGAACGGAGCCCGCTACACTAAGTCCGTTATCTGCTAAGATGCTGAACTGGAACCATATTCAAATATATGCTATAACGTAGGGAAGTTTAGAATACGATATCATAAGGCGCAGGAGTGGCTCTGTGGTAAGTAGCTTGCTTACCAACCATATGGTTCCGGGTTTAGTTCCATTGCGTGGCACCTCGGGCAAGTGTCTTCTACTATAGCCTCGGGCCGATCAAAGCCTTGTGAGTAGATTTGGTAGACGGAAACTGAAAGAAGCCCGTCGTATATATATATATATATATATATATATATATATATGTGTGTGTGTGTTTGTTCCCCCAACATTGCTTGACAACCGATGCTGGTGTAGTTACGTCCCCGTAACTTAGCAGTTCGGCAAAAGTGACCGATAGTACTACGCTTACAAAGAATAAGTTTTGGGGTCGATTTGCTCGACTAAAGGCGGTGCTCCAGCATGGCCGCAGTCAAATGACTGAAACAAGTAAAAGAGTATCGAATTCCCTGGCGATACTATTGTTATATAACCACTTTAAAAGTAATATAGTGTTAACCTCCCCTCCATATGCATAGATTGTGTTATGGAATTTAATATGGCTTAAATTATTCATAACGTTTTTAAACTAATCCTAAGATCTGATATCCATTGATCAAAGCAGGCTTAAGGCGACGAGGTTGAACAAAGCTGAAATATGTTGGTAGCTCTCATCATGCCGGCTAACAATGATTAAATCTTTTCCCCTAAGTATGAAAGTTTTATTCATTAACACAATGCATGCGTCGTTCAGTAAATCAGCAGCTAGCAGAAAGATAGACCAGTAGATAGATAGACCAATAGATATAGATAGACTAGTAGATAGATATAGATAGACCAGTAGATAGATAGATAGACCAGTTGATAGGTGTTAGTGTGTGCTGCCAGAGATAGCGCTGGTTGTGGTTATAGTTCTTTAGTTTGCTTAAGCCATCACGGTCAAGGCCATATTGGAACACTGTCATATAGAAAATTGTATTTAAAGAAATTTTAATTTAATATCTCCAGATGCTTCCATCACCCTATTGTCATTAAATAATAATAATACATATTTCACTTCATGTGTGTGTGTGTGTGTGTAAATAATGTACACAAACCGGCATACGCAAACAATGTAAGGAATAAATACGATCTATTATTGACTTACAGAAAAGAACGTTTACAATTGTCTATGGGTGTGTTCATTTACATATTATATGCCCAGGGATTGCAACACAATTACCACCATCACTACCACCGTCGCCACCACCACAACCATTACAGTCAATGATACTAAACATTATCGCCCCCTCCTCTTGTCCTACAATACACAAACACGCATACATACAGCAATGGCTCTCACGCTGTATATGTCCACAACGTCGATGTAAATGCTTTTCGTTCTGTGTTTACTTGTCTTTCATTGCAACATACACTAGCGATACAAATATGTAACATTATATTAAAGACCACACATACAAACACGTATACGTACACCCACATATACATAGACTCCGTTACATGTACGCACGGGCTTGTAAACAGACGTATACGAATGTGAAAACGTCTAAATATTGGCGCATAAACATACACATGAATGTCTGCATGTATCTATCTATCTATCTATCTATCTAGCTATCTTGTTTTAATTGCTCTTAGCAATCACGTCACATAATACACATACAATTGTTATATATATATATACATATACACATCCGCCTTTGCCAACATGATAGGTCATTTACAGACGCCACATAATACAACCACCCTCTTCTACTCCGTCTCTCTATCTAGTCCCACACCCCGCTCCTATCGTTTTACCAATGAACTCCGTGTAATCTGACTGAACTGCCAAAAAAACAAAACTAACACAAAAAAAAAAAAAACAGAAATACGGAAGGTAGGAAAGAGTGTTGGAGTCGTGGATGAGACAACCGACTATGACGGAGCTGGCAGAAACGTTAGCACTCCGGGCGAAATGCTTAGCGGTATTGCGTCTGTCGTTGCGTTCTGAGTTCAAATTCCGCCGAGGTCGACTTTGCCTTTCATCCTTTCGAGGTCGATAAATTAAGTACCAGTTACGCACTGGGGTCGATGTAATCGACTTTATCCGTTTGTCCTTGTTTGTCCCCTCTATGTTTAGCCCCACCCCGTGGGCAATAAAGAAACAGATAAGAAACAGATAATGAAGGAATTACTATAAAGATGGCGGTAGTGATGATGCTGGAGCTAAAAAAAAAAATAATAAAAAATAAACAGTGACTCTTTCTTTCTAATGGCGGCGGAGGTGATTGTGAGAACCGAAGAGTTCTGTCCAAGACGTTAGATATCCCTGCCTCCTCTTGGAATAAAACATATTCCACTGTTCGTATTATTATTGCCAACGGAAAACGTCCACCAACATTCTAGTTTCCAACTATTCTACTGTTTGATATATTTATCTCTCTACTTCTATCTATCAAATCTATATCTATCTGCCTGTCTAATCTATATCTGTCTGCTGTCTAATCTATATCTGTCTGGCTGTCTAATCTATATCTATCCGCCTGTCTAATCTATATCTATCCGCCTGTCTAATCTATATCTATCCGCCTGTCTAATCTATATCTATCCGCTTGTCTAATCTATATCTATCTGCTTGTCTAATCTATATCTATCCGGCTGTCTAATCTATATCTGTCTCGCTGTCTAATCTATATCTGTCTGGTTGTCTAATCTATATCTGTCTGGCTGTCTAATCTATATCTGCCTGGCTGTCTAATCTATATCTGTCTGCCTGTCTAATCTATATGTCTGCCTGTCTAATCTATATATGTCTGCCTGTCTAATCTATATCTATCTGTCTGGCTGTCTAATCTATATCTATCTCTGTCTTATCTATATCTGTCTGTCTAACCTATATCTATGTGTCTGTCTAATCTATGCCTGTCTAATCTATATCTATCATCCATTTCTGCCTATCGATCTCTCTCTTTATATATATATATGTGTATGTGTATATATATATATATATATATATATATATATATATATATATATATATATATATATATATATATATGTGTGTGTGTGGATTGTGTGCACAGGTTTTTGCATGTATGGATTTGTGTATGCATATACATACTTATATACATGTATGTATGTATGGATGTGTGTGTCTGATAATTACCCTATGTCAACCATGTTCGAGCAGACAATGATCAAAGGCATTCCAGCTGTGACCATCGTGGTTCACTCTTAAAAAAAACAAAAGAAATTGGTTGCTATTTTTAGCATTTTGAGCGACCATTTAGTTACCGCTTCTGTGGCTCGAGGGTTAAGTCGTGTCCATGAGTTATGGTGTGTGCACAGAGGGTGTGGGGAGACTGAGGTGGTAGTAAAACAACAGGTTGTTGACATCGCTCACAGCTGAGACGACACAGCTGACAAAACTGGGAAATAGCCGTGACAGTTACATTTTCTTTACACGTACATATTTTGACACTTAGGGAGCTTCTATGTGGTTATTTGATATGCTAAAAATAGAAACCAAATTCCCTTAAATGACGTTATACAAAGGAAAAAGGAAGAAGTACGTCTACATTATGGCTTGTCTTATATATTCTAAAAAGACAAGATGGTCTCAGTTGAAATGTTTATGATTAGAGGCCTGTTTTACCAGATCTGATTTTGGGTTAAACATTAGATCCGGTCGTACACAGATGCACAGTAACAGCTGCATCCTGTGACATGGTTGTACAGAGTGACACAGCTCGCATACTGCGACATAGTTTATATAATGTAACACAGCTGTATGTTGTGACAATGGTTGTCACCGCATATGTATAAGTACGTCTGTCACTGGGTGTACGTGTGACATAGTTGCCTGGTGTGACAACGGTTGTATTGTGTGACACAGCTTCATACTGTGACATGGTTGTATAGAGTGACACAGCTCGCATACTGCAACATACTTTATATAATGTAACACAGCTGTATGTTGTGACAATGGTTGTCACTGCATATGTATAAGTACGTCTGTCACTGGGTGTACGTGTGACATAGTTGCCTGGTGTGACAACGGTTGTATTGTGTGACACAGCTTCATACTGTAACATGGTTGTTGTATGCTGTGATACCGATGTATGTTGTAACGTGGTTGTATAGTAGCACAGTTGCATGTCGCGACGTGTTTGTTTAGTGTGACAGAGAACTACGTGCTGTGACAACGACTGTATAGTGTGACACAACTGGCAGCATATTATAGACACGGTTGTCATGACGTGTGTATGAGTTTGTCACTATGAGTGAGTACGTGTGACACAGTTGCACGTTGTCTATCAAAACGATTGTATTGTGTAACATAGCTTCATTCTGTGATACTATTGCATGGTGTGACAGTTTTATGTAGTGACACAGCAAAAGATACTTACATAGTCTCACAACCCGTCTCTTACACTCTCTCTCTCTCTCTCTCTCTGACACAAGCACCCCCTCTTTCACTCACCTCTCTTTGTTACTTTCTCATACACATACTCTCACACATGCACGGCCTCTTAATAAATCAATCAGTCACACGCACACAGTTACATAAACCCACCCACTATCACACAGACACAGACAGAGGTACATCTCTCTCACTCACACGCACGTACAGTAACAGTTCCATAGATACGGTGTGTGACAATAATCGAGTTACATGGAAACACACACACACAGCTACGTAGACATGTCACAAGAACACTAGCAATTACATACAAACTTGTCACGTATACACAGTGACAGCTACATATACAGTTACACACACGCACACACATACAGTCACAGAATCAGATTAATACTTATAGATGCCTTTAGTCTAAAACACGGATGAACTCAGACGTACATGCATTTAGTAACGGGCGTCCTCACACATACTGTGTGACTAATGCACACACAGGCACAGTAACTAATATACATACACACGTAGTAAATGATGTGCACATGTATATACACACTCACACACGATCATATACATGTTATCTGAACTTGACTGACGGGTAGGGAGAATAGTTGTGACACAAGTTCCGTCTGTCTGTCTGTCCTCCTCTCTCTCTTTCTCTCTCACACGCATACATACGTGTACAGTAAGATGCTCTTACATAGCGATATATATATATAATATATATATATATCTTTTTCACTCTTTTACTTGTTTCAGTCATTTGACTGCGGCCACGCTGGAGTACCGCCTTTAGTCGAGCAAATCGACCTCAGGACTTGTTCTTTGTAAGCCTAGTACTTATCCTATCGGTCTCTTTTGCCGAACTGCAAAAGTTACGGGGACGTAAACATACCAGCATCGGTTGTCAAGCGATGTTGGGGATGGGGACAAACACACACATATATATATATACATATATACGATGGGCTTCTTTCAGTTTCCGTCTACCAAATCCACTTACAAGGCTTTGGTCGGCCCAAGGCTATAGTACCAAGACATTTGCCCAAGGTGCCACGCAGTGGGACTGAACCCGGAACCATGTGGTTGGTAAGCAAGCTACTTACCACACAGCCACACCTGCACCTATATATATATATATATATATAGATATATATATATATATATATATATATATATATAATATATATATATATATATATATATACAAATTATATATATATATATATATATATATATATATATATATATATATAATATATATATAATATATATATATAATATATATACATATATATATATATATATATATATATATTATATATATACATATATATATATATATATATATATATATATATATAATACATATATATATATATATATATATATATATACATATATATATATATATATATATACATATATATATATATATATATATATATATATAGATATATATATATATACATATATATATATATATATATATATATATATATATATCTATATATATATATATATCATATATATATATATATATATATATATATACATATATATATATATATATATATATATATATATATATATACATATATATATATATATATATATCTTATATATATTATACAATATATATATACATATATATAATATATACAATATACATATATATATATATATATACTATATACATACATACCATAAGAATATATTATATATATATATATATATATACATACTATATATATATATATATATATACATAATTACAAACATAAAATATATATATATATATATATACATATATATATATATATACATACATAATATATATATATATATATACATATATATATACATATATATATATATATATAATAGATATATACATAATATATCATATATATCATATATATATATATACATATACATAATATATATATATATATAATATATACAGTATACAATATATATATAGATATATATATATATATTATATACACACACACATGCACTTCGCACAGTCACATATATATATATGCATTACATCAGCATATATATATATCCACATCTCATTATATATACAGATAGATACAGTACAATATATTATTATACATTATCCATACGCATATATATTTACTATATATATCATATAAATATATTATACAGATATATATATATATCGTATATACGTATATAATATTATATATATCAATATTATATGCACTATATAATATATTATATGTCTCTTATATTATAGCCATTATATAATATATATATATAATATATATATATACTGCAGTACGCACTGGGGTCGATATATAAATTAATTATAATATATATGATGCTTATATAATATTATATTATATATCTATATATAGACTATATGGCCATATAATATAATTATATATATATATATCATATATATATATAAACGGCAGTTATGTCTCTTATGATTATATACGGTATGTTTTATCTAATACCATATACATGTATATATATATTATAATACATATTTATATATCAAATGATATCTGACATATATATGCTATATACCATATATATATAATATATACCATATATCTATATAATATACATAATATATATATATATAATATATCCCATATATCATATAAATAAAATATCTATATATAAATCATAACATCAACATACATACATTATATGAAACATACACCCCCAGTACCTGACAAAAAATGTTCGG
>NC_043002.1:76665438-76772938 GCF_006345805.1 Octopus sinensis
GCACTCACTCGTATGTATATGCTTGTGTAATTGTATATGTACGTGTGTGTGTGTGTATGTGTGTGTCAATACACATAAGAGACCATTCCCAGCCAATCTGCCATAGACAGCTTCGTATTAAATCTGTGAAAGTATGTGATCGTTCGTCTATCTATTTATATGTATGTGTACATATACGTGTCTATGTGAGTGGATATATATGTATGTGTGTGTGTGTGTGTCTTTTTCTATATCTTTCTATTTACATGTGTATGTGTACATATGTATGTAGGCACGGAAATGAGTTAGCATCACTACCTCCGTCTACACTATCTACCTATCTATTAACTTCTCTCTCTCTCCCTCGGTTCTGTTTGTATTTTTCTTTGTCTCTCTCTCTCTCGCTCTCACGCTATATCGCCTCCCTTCCTCTCTCGTTCGACATATATCACCTCCCTTCCTTTCTCTCTCGCCATATATTGCCTCCCTTCCTCTCTCATTCTCTCACTACTTGTGTGTATGTATATATATGTATATGTCAATGTTTGTGTATGTCGCTGTAACAGTTTCCTAAGTACGGTAGCACTGTAATAGCCAAAGCGGTGCAAAAGAAAGAAAACCTACTTCCCTCTCTTCTCCTTCCCTTCCTTTCTCTCTCTCATTTCTTCCCTCTCTTCCTCTCTCCACCTCCTTTACAATATCATTACTAGGCTCTTCTCTTCTTTTACTGTGGCGAATGGGAGGAGGCGTGTTTCTGCTTGCTTTGTCTCCCTACCTCTCACAATATCTATGCATCTATCTACTTTCACTCCCTTCCCACAAGTCTTCACATTGCCTTTCCATTTCCGTCGTTTCCGCCTTTCCTCCCTTCCTTCGTCAGTCGTAACGAGTAGGCGCGTCCGTCGGTTCGTCATTTCGCCCGTTAGCCATGATTGACAGGCAATTCTTTCACGTGGAGCGCTAATGTATGCACACTGTCTGAGAGCGGCTGCGATCTGACTGGTCAAGAGGTTAAGTACCTGTGCATACTTAATGAGGCCACGTGGGGAGGGGTGCCCTCTTCAGTCGATTGCAGTGTTTGTTGATAGGGCCAATCAGTTGTTTCCCATATATGGGAAGTATATTGTTACTCAGAACTAATACCGCGTGTTGAATATTATACTGTGTGTGGCACCTTAACTGCGTGCTACAGTTTAACCAACTCCGCTAGTGTGGAAATTGGCGATACTTTTTTCTCTCTCACTCACTCGTTTCACTGCGAAAATCGGATTTTACTCGGAAAAAACAAAAGATTTGAGAGGAAAGAAGACCACCACCACTAAAAAAAAAGTTTACAAATTATATATTTTTTACCAAAAAAAATTATGTAATATATATATATATACACACACACAAACACATCTACCTACTTACACACATATACATACATATATATATTAATTTATATGGTTATGTATTTACATCATATAATAGCTTTATAGTCTCAAAAAAAAAGGAAGTGTAATTAATTACATATATTTGTATATATATAAATATATTTCCTTCCAACGACGATTACAACATCAATTATTTTCATATTTTTCTTTCCTTTTTCTTTATTTGTTTTTTCAACAACCTTATAAATCGTTTTTTTTTTTTTTTCAATCCACACCATAAATTTCGGAAATGCATTTTACACAGACTTTTCAGTTCGTTTATACAGCAATCGCTGCTATATATATAAGATAAATATATATGTATGTATCGTATATATTTATCTAATATTTAAGCCCTCTGGAGTTTACCTTTTATTTCGTGCGTGTCCTGATCTCTGTGCTTTTTATTTATTTTTTTATTATATTTTTTACTTTTTTACTTTTTTTTTCTTAAATTCGAAAGTTCCGGATATTTTAAAAAAAAGAAGTTACACCTTTAAATAATACATATATATTAAAGAATTCAACCGGATAAAGAAATTCTAAAAAGGAAAGGATATATATTTATTCAAAGCTCATATATATATATATATACATACATATATATATATATATATATATATAGTTCTCGATAACAAGAAGCTCGTTAGGATGGGCTGGCGTACCTTGGACGAGCTGTGAAACCGCGGGAGAGGAGAGGAAGGAGACTCGTTCGAACGACGACCCAGAAGGAATTTAACTGGGCCGACATAAAAAAAAAATTTTTGTTGAAATAATCATTTACGTATTCCCACAAAAACGGATTGTATGTGGTATATTGACTAAATATTTACCAATATGTATCCAAACCGGCATCCTGTAAGTGTTCATTTTTTTTGTAATTGTGTCTTAATTTGTTTTACCATGTCGTGTGATTGTGAACCTTTATTTCATTTAATATACACATATATATCTAAATGTGTGTGTGTGTGAGTGTGTATACAAACATTAGACTGATAACAAAGTCCAGTGTATATACAACTTTAACTGTTATACTTAATACACTAATTAATTTAATTGCCGGGTTTTTGGTTTGTTCAGAACCTAATTTCACATAATATTATCGAGTTTGTTTCCCCCCTGGTAATTTTTATATATATATATATTTCTCAAGTTTGTGTAAAAATAACTTTCCTCTCCTAAAATTTCTCCCTTTTTTTTTTAAAATACATAAACCTACAACCATGATTTACGGATATATGGATAGGTATAGATAGATATATTGTACGATTTAAATTGCATGACATAACGAGTGTTTAGAACTCCATGTGAATCATATATATATATATATATATATAAACAGAAAACTGAAGAGAAGTGTATATAATCCAAGTTTCCTATTTACTAATCTCCTTACAACGATCACAAATGTGTGTGCGTACTAATATATATACACGCACACATTGATCTAACTATTTGTACTGTCTGTTAAGTTGTGCCCTTTATTTTCCGTTCGTCTCTGTGAATGAGCACTACATTGTGTGTGTGTGTGTGTGTCCCTCAATGTATGGAGCTATGGTGAAGGCCTCGTGCCCCATTTCAGGAAATCCATTTTCAGTCCACATGCTTCTTCTCTTGTCTCTCTCTCTCTCCCTTTCTCGTTCGCTTCCCTCTATCTTTTAAAATAAGTTGATGACCACATGCTGAAACTTGGGAGATTATTCAGAAAAGTAGGTCCTCGCACGCTCCTTCTTTCTCTCATATAATCCTTAAAGTCTACACATGTTCACGTGCGTGTGTGTATGGATATATGACGAAGATATACATACATTTTTTTCTTAAAGCTTCCTGTAGTTTTCGACGTCTTTTAACTTTTGTGTTGGGGAGTTCTGTTTGTAGTAATTACACAATAAAAATTTTAATTAATCATTAAGTTTCTTCTACACCACTATCATCATCATCACTTATTATCGAATCCCATCGAGGTCAACTTTACCGTTTATTCCTCGCGGGGTCTTTAAAATAAAGTACCAATCAAGTCACTACACAGTCGATGTTATCGACCAACTCCATTTCCTCAAAAACTGCTTGGCCTTTTTGCCTTATTATTATTATTAGTTGAAATTCCGCCGAGGTCAACTTTTCCTGTAATCCTTTCGGGGTCGATAAAATAAAGTACCAGTTGAACACTGGGATCGATGTAACCGGCTTAGTCCTCTGCCCCCAACATTTCAGCCTTGTGTCTATCATTAGAAAGAGGGTTATTAATTATTATTATAACTCCACAAATAATATTCGAACAGTTTCCCCATTTCTCTCTTCCCACTTTATACGAAGTTTTAAATAATCTTAACAGCGGATAATGTGTGTGTGGTGACTAAGTTAATTGTAAATACACATAGGACGAATAAATAGTTGATTACACTTAGCCATTCCATTGACTAATTAATCTCTGCATATTCTATTGTTTCTTTCACCTACCCATCATCACCCCCCTTTTTTTATTGTTTAACTTTAAGTGTGTGTGTGCAAGTGTATTTAGTGTGTTGTGTGTAAATATTTTCCTATCTTTTTAGAATCCACATCAACCTGGGCAGCCGTTCAAGTTCACAGTTGCTGAATCATGTGACAGAATCAAAGAGGAGTTCAGTTTTTTACAAGCACAGTATCACAAGTGAGTGGGTTTTTTTTTTGCATATATGCATGTCGTCTAAGTATATATATATATTGTGTGTGTTTAAGTACATAATGCAATAAATATATATTGTGTATATATATATATATGAATACATGCGTGTGTGTACGACTCAGTCCTTCAAAGTACGTATTTAATTCTTTTGTGTGTGTGTAATTTCACACTCAAAAGCGCAAATATATCCTTGGAGCTAGGCTTTCCCTGGAGGACTGTCTGGGAATTTTCGTGCCCGCTATAAAACGAGTTTTTGTTTGTCTAAGAGAACAAGGAACTGTGTTTTCGTGTGTGGCAGCCAACCCTAAAAGTGCTCGAGTAGAATAGGAAATAAAATGTTTGATAGGCGACTAAAATTTTGTCTTTTAAGTAGCTTAGACCAGAACATAGCAAGGTGAGATAGATTGATAGATAGATAGGAAATAAGTAGATGTTTGTGTGAGTAAATTCTGGCCGATGTTGGATTTGAAGGTGTTTGTGTTTAACAGACCTTGAAGTGGATAGAGAGCTACAAAAACTAAAACAAAGAAAACTGATATTGAATGAGTTAATATATATATGTATGTATATATATATATATATATATATATATATATATAATATATATATATATATATATATAGCTGGAGGGTGTTCGAGAGTCAGTCAGGCATTTATTACATTGTGTATTAGTTTCTGAACCGCTTACTTACTAGTAACTAGCAAATAGAGCATGACAAATTAATACTAGTTTATGGCTGTAACATGGGTGGAAGGGTGAACGCTTCCTGTCGACTTTGATGATAATACTATAGCTATCAATTATTTGATTACTCTTCGCCGTCCCCGCCGCCAACACTGCTGCTGCTGGTGAAGCTGTCGTTATTGTTAGTAAATATTGTTGTGGTTTTAGTTGTTGTTGTTGTCCACTGTTTTAATGTGTGCTATTAATTACGATTGGCTTACGAGGACGGGAAGTGAAATGGATGGGTAAATTTGATGATAGTAATGATAGTGCTAATAAATTAAGTTTTCACCCATTTGTAATTATAATGCTATTGTTGTCTTAACCTATTTTGTTTTTCGTTTTATTTATGAAATCTTTTTTTTTTATTTTATTTCATTTTGTTCTGTTCACTTCTGTCATTTCCTCTTTTTTTCCCCCTCACCCCGTTCTCCACATTATTATTATTATTTTTATTACTGAACTATTATAGTTAAACATTACACACTGTTCACCGTTGTTGACCAAGTGACTACATGTTAAGTGTGTGTCCGATTGATCACATCTACACACTACACTCTTTAACCTTCCTTTGTGTGTGTGTGTGTGTGTATCTATTATATATATATATATAATATATATATATATATATATAATATATATATATATATATATACATACATACATACTTACACATTCAGTATATTTTTATTCTACTTCTCGTCTTAAAATCGCTATTTCTTTATTGATTTCGTTTGTGTATATAATATACGTAGTCTGTGTGTGTGTGTGTATATTACATATACATATATATATGAGTGTATGTGCGTATATATATTTATGTGTGTACGTGATATAAATAAACCATTTCATGATTCACCATTCATTCGTCTGTCTACATCTTTCCGTTATCCATTTGAGAGAAATCAATCTCTCTTCACCCAACCATCTTTCTCGATAGACCGTTTTTGCTGTTGTTGTTGCCATTATTATATTATTATTATTATTATTATTATATGTGATTAGACTATACCACTTGTGAAATGTGCCGTGTATATTTATACGCAGCTATATTTAGACTATCTCATTTCGCCTGACAAATTAATCTACCTTGGATTGGCGGCGGCGACGGCGGCCAAGTAGTTGATTTTGTAGTTGTTCAAAAACCAGCAGAAGTGATGGAGAAAAAAGAAAAAAAGAAGAATGAGAGGGGTTTTTGTGGCGCTTTTAATTTCTCTATCGTGTGTGTGTGTGTGTATGTGTAAGAGAGAGAGAGAGCTTGATGGAAACGTAATGTTATCTTCTATTTGCTGTGTGTGTGTGTGTGTGTGTATTTTAGTTACCGCTTAAATGTATGTTTGTTTATTAACATTACTACTCCACTGATATATTGCATTTTTGCCATTGAATAGATATTTATGTATATATATATATATATATATATTATAATATGTACACACATATATGTACATAGCAAAAGATTTATATATATGTGTGTGTGTGTGTGTGTGTAGGTCTATCATTTGTGTTAGCTTATTCCCCTCATTCACTCACATGTGTAAGTATTCATTAAGCTCTATCGTGTGTAAGTTTATCCCCTCATATATATATATATATATTATATATATATATATATATATATATATGTGTATGTATGTATGTATTCATCCATAAAATGCATCAGTAATGTGTGTGTGTGTGTTCTATTGGCTTTCACCTTCCCCTATCTCTCATACTCTATTAATGTGCTTGCTTGTCCGTTTGGTTCTCGTGCGCCCTCTCATCCCTCCTCCTCCTCACTTGTAATGCTTCTTCTTCCTTCTCCATCCTTCCCTCCCTCCCACCCTCGCTCGCTTTATTCCCCGTCACCACCATCACCACCACCACTTCACCGCTGCTGCCACCATTTACTTGTGCTGCCGTTCTACAGAATTATTGTTAACGATGTACTAAAGGAAGAGAAAGTGTCTGCAGCGAGCATGAAGCGATGGTGGTGATGGCGAAGGAGGAAACACAAGAAAGAACAAGGACTTGTGTGTGTGTGTGTTTTATAATGCGTGAGAGAGGGAGAATGAGGGGAGTTGGATTGGAACAAGAGCGATACACTCACTCGTTCGTTTTATTGATCTCTTATTCTGAAGTAGCGTTCTTCTAATTTCTCAAATTAACGCCTTTCAATAAACCGCTATTCCATCGCATCCTTTCTTTTCATCCCTCCGTCCCTCCTCACTCTCCCTCACTATTTATATACTCTCTACTACCCTCTTTATCTTTCCCTCCCTCTCTCTCTCTCTCTCTTTCTATCTATATACGTATATCTATCTGCACACATTCATACATGCGATCACTCGCTTCGTGTCTCCATGACTTCCAATATATTCAACGATTTTTATTTACTCTTTTCCACCGCTCTTCCCGTCTCTCGCTCTCGTATCTTTACAATATATAAACATAGGTTCTCATTAAACAATTTTAAATAAATCATTTCCCTTCCTGTCTCTTGCTCAGGTTATGGTCGTTCCATTTCGCCTTTTAAATAAATGGTTATACATATATAAACTCCGATGTTATATTTTTATGACTTATTGCTTCATAGTTGAATAACATCGTTGATTACTGGAGTAAAATATCTCCAATTAACACTTAATTAACTGCTTTAAGTAGGTCAATTTTAAATGAACGGTTCTTAACTCACAGGCACGTAGGAACACATGTCTATAGACTTGTGTTTATTACACGCTGCCAGCCGCCGTACTTAACTAGTGGGGGTCGACACTATTTGTTCAAATAATTGCTTTCCTTGCTGAATCACAGAAAAAAATATAAAAGCACAATTCCTGTAATGTAACAGTGACTTGTCTTTCATACCGGCTTCAGTCATTGGACTGCGACCATGCTGTGACACCGCCCTGAAGAGTTTTAGTCGAACGAATCGACCTCGGCACATGACATTTTCTGAAGCTTGGTATTTATTTCTATCGGTCACGTTTGTTTGTCGAACCGCTACGTTTCGGTTACGTAAACAGGTCAACACCGGTTGTTAAGCGATGATGGAGAACAAACACATACACACACGTGTGTGTGTGTGTATGTTTATTCAATTAAAAGAAGAAAATGGAGATTGGGAAATTAATAATTTAATTATTAACAGCAAATTGGACATTACACACACACACACACACACACATATATGTATGTGTGTGTGTGTGCATATATATACGACGGGTTTCTTTCAGTTTCACAAAATCCACTTACAATGATTTGGCCGGTCCGGTTTTCGTAGAAGACACTTACCCAAGGTGTCACACTGGGATTGGACCCAGAAGCATGTGGTTTGGATGAATTTTGTGATTGTTGACACTATTTTTTAGTATATTCGTAACAGGGAGCAGCACCGCCTTGATAGAATTGCTTTACCCCCGGACAAAGCAAATTAACAGCAAGTCACAGCATACATAGAATGACCCCACAGACAATTGCCCAATATGTTCGAGGCGTAAGGTTGTATTACTTGTAGTCCAACATTGCGATCTACGCCAGTGTGTGTGTGTGTGGTAATACGACCACCATTCGTGGTTCGAGTTATGACCTGGTATTATACAGCATATCTTTTTGCTAAAATGTATTTTAGGGACCGTGTAGTCGCGAATGAACAATTAGCACCATCTCGATTCTCTCAGCCTTGACTCAATGGAACGTCTGAGACGTAACAGCTGGAGGGGAGTTGCACTCCACCACCTGACTAGTACTAGATTTTTGTTGAATGCGGAAGGATGAAACACAAAGCTGTCCTCGGCGGGATTTGAGCTCAGAATATTAAAGAACCTGAGCAAATACCGCAGGCATTTTGTCCGGTGCTCTATTGATTCCGCCAACTAACCACCGTGTGTGTGTGTGTATATGAGAGAGAGATAGAGAGAGAATGTTTACATATATAGGTGTGTTTGTGTGTTCAGGATAAATAGTGGAAAGGCAATTTATTCCGAGTCTTGCTCTCATATATATATATATATATATATATATATATATATATATATATATATATATATATATATATATATATGAGACGGAAAATGTTATTCGTTATTACAATAGATGTTTGCTCTGTATATTTACACGTCGATCGATGAATGCACATACACACAATGTAAACATGTGTGCTGTTATATACGTACTTCCCGTGTGTATGTGTGTGTGAAGTGTTCCATACCTGCTCAACTACATTATGAGGGGGGAACATGTAATGGGAACTGGATGTTCGGTTTTTATTGATCCATTATACTGAACCAACAGTACATTCCCTCATTACTCTATACATCTCTCTCTCTCTCTCTCTCTCTCTCTCTATATATATTATATATATAATATATATATATATATATATATATATATATATATTATATGCCAATTGTTAAGCTTAGCGCTTCTTTTTCGTCACCATGTCTCTCTTCCCTTCGAAATATCCTATGTACTATAAAACAGTAATTCACTTCCTATTTATATGGATGTGTATATACAGATAGTTGTAAGTAGATAAATAATTGTGTATATATGGATAGATACAGTAATGCGTGGATATAACTAGCCAGAGTAATAGGTGTGCGTGTATGTGTTGATAGTTTTATGGATATAAATATTAATAAAAATGCTATTCTCTTCAATTTGTCTTAATTTTCTTTTTTCTCTGTTTTGCCTCCTATTTTAAATATTTGTTGTCGGTGTATGTGTGTGTGGTATTTTATGAAATTGTCTTATCTTAATTGATCCCGAAAGCTGAAATGGTGTTATCTTTATTTTGTAGTCTCAAGATGGAATGTGAAAAACTTGCACAGGAAAAAACAGAAATGCAACGACATTACGTCATGGTAAGTGTGTGTCTGTGTGCGTGTGTGTATATATATATATATGATATATCTATCTATCTATATATATATATAATTTGGCTTCTGTGAAGAAGTTGAGTTTTTCTTGTGGTGTACTTGGGAGTTTAGTGGCCAAGTGCTCTTCTATATACACTTAATCAACTCAAGAAGCACGAGTCTTTCTTAATGCTTCAGTCTGTCCTAATTTCAGAAGTTAAGTAGGTAGAGTGTAGTTGGAAATCATATGTGCTGTTAGATGAGAGGTCATTCATAGTATCCCCAAGATACCACAGTGTTGGTTCTGCGTTCGAACCATGAGTTGGCTTTCCCGAAAACTTTATGAAGGAATGATAAGTTTCTGTAATATGCTAACATTTTCAGTTTTCTCTGTTCCGATCTCTTTCAAGTTGTACTATGAGCCAGCAAAAATTACCTTTCATTGTGTTGGTATATAGGTTATTATATATATATAAAGTGAAAACATCTGGTGAACTCAATAGGCCGTGAGAAGTAGATATATTTATTTATCAAAATTGACAGTCTACTCTTGAGTTTCCCTCTTAGTTGGAGTGAACAGCCCAGCTAAGGGTGAAATTCAGTATACAACCCATTTCAGCATTGAACATGGAGGCTAAATGGTGTGTGCGTGTGTCAAAGTAAAATTAGGTATTGTCACTGCACACCTTTCTTAGTACTCAAAGGCTATCTTTAAGAACTTCATTGTCGTTCTCGGTTTGCTGTGTGTAAAAACTTAGAGAGAATTTGTCCATCAAAACCTTTTTATTTAACCAGTTACTCAGTCTTTGAGTTGCTGCTTTGCTGAGGTACCATCTGGATGGGTTTAGTCAAACAAGTGCACCCCAGTACTTATTTTTAAAGATGGTACTTATTTATTCTATCCGTCCCTTCTACCAAACTGCTGATTCAGTCACACCATTTATCAGTCTCCATTTTTCCATCAGGGAAGTGTTTTTGTTTCTAAGGGAGGGTAACTATTGATGTTTGGAGCAGGACGAAAGAATTACCATGTTTAAGTGATTGTTGTAAACATTTTCAATTTGCTCAACACCATGGTTGATGAATTCTATAAATGCAAACTACCTTGGGGGAAGAGGGACAATAAATTTGCTTTCCTATGGAGGTTACAGGTTTTTGCCATTTTAAGGGAACACCTAATAGGTTAGGGGCTTGTATTAACATTGATAGTGGAGGTGCATGGCTTAGTGGTTAGGGTGTCAGCACCATGATCGTAAGATTGTGGTTTCGATTCCTGGATCGGGCGACACGTATTCTTAAGCAAAACATTTCATTTCACGTTGCTCCAGTCCACTCAGCTGCAATGGACTGGCGTCCCGTCCAGCTGGGGAACACATACGCCATAGAAACCGGGCCCATGAGCCTGGCTAGGCTTTAAAAGGGCGCATTTCTTCTTATTATTATTAACATTGATACACTGGGTGGGAAATATCAGCATTTGGTCTGGTTGCTGTTTTAAAGTCTTTCAGACTATTTCCAATATGTAGTTTACCTTCCTGTCTACTGCAGAATTGATTTTGCTTTCAAGTATTGATATGTTTGGCTGGTGTACATACATTGTCCATCTTCCTTTGATTTTTTTCATTGTTTCAGTTTACACGTGTTTTTGTGATGTGTGTATTAAGTTTCGAATATTAGGTTTGTTGGCATTCTATGTACTCTTGGCAATATTGCATAAGCTGTTTAAAACAACTTTAGCCATAAGTATATATTATGTTTCCTTTTGATTAACTTGTGACTAGATAAAGAATATCTAGGGTAAAGTTGTTGTTTTTTTATATATATATATATATATATATATACTTTTCTGACTGCTGACAAGGGAGACAGGCTCCCTTCCTATAACAAGTGAGATGGAGTCATATCAGTCCTGATTTCAGATATAATCAATCATCATCATCATCACAATTAATATATATATATATATATATATATATATATATATATAGTCATGGCAGATGCTGGTGTCATGCAACTAACACCTGTGCTGGTAGCATGCAAAAGTACCCATTACACTTTCAGAGCGATTGGCCTTAGGACGGGCATCCAGACGTAGAAACCATGCCAAATCAGACTAGGGTCTAGTGCTACCCCTCGGCTTACCAGCCCTGGTCAAACCGTTCAACCCACGCCAGCATGGACAATAGACGTTAAATGTTAATGTTATATTAGTGCGGTACAATCGTAAATAAAGTTGAATGCCTGCTGCAAGTCATGAGAACCATCTCTCAGGCTACAAATAGTTTCTCAACAATGTTTGAATTTGAAATTAATTTATAATGTAGAATGACAAATATTTGCTGTTCTGGACTGAGTGAACAAAACACAGATGTCCACCTATCTGTCCGTCTGTTTTTCAATTATTGCACTGCGATCATGCTGGGGTACCATCTTGACGAGTTTCAGTCAAACAAATGGACTCCCATATTTATTTTCAAGTCTGGGACTTACTCTATTGGTTCATGGCCGAACTGCTAAGTTATAAAGACAAACCAAAACAAGTTGTCAAGCAGTGGCGGGGCACACACACACACACACATATATGCAACGGGCTTCTTTCGGTTTTGTGCCTACCATATCCACTCATAAGACTTCGATTGACCAGTGCTATAGCAGAAGACACTTGTCCAAGGAGCCACGTTATGGGACTAAACCTGAAACCATGTGGCTGGAAAGCAAGCTTTTTATCACACAGCCGTGTCTGCGCGCACTACTGACTTTGGCATTTTCCGACTCCCAAATGCCACTAACAAGTACCGTTCGGTGTGATCGAAAGCGAAACCATTTGGTTGTGAACTGAACTTCTTAACCACACAGCCATGCCTGCGAAAATCAGTTTCATAAAAACGTAACACCTTCTGTTAAATACAAAAGTTAGTCTGAATTAATCCTAATCTTGTGATAGTTATCTTAACAAAAATGTCAAGATCTTGTTGAGTAGAGTATTTCGAGTTTTCTTTATCAGTCTTTATCATTATTCATTGGTTCATTGTACAAATCATTTCGAATTATTGTTATATCTTGCGCTTGTGTTCATTTGAAATTTTGACCGACATTTTCGTGTGTGTGTGATAGAGACTTCCTTATTTTTGACCTGGCGGAAGAAGTTCACCGAACCCTGAGAATGTCTTCAAGAAGTGATAGATGTGGTTAGTGTTTGTGAGAGGTTAAAACATTGAATTAAACAATGTACTCATGCAAGTGTACTTGCATAAACATACACACACACACACATACACGTGTGCATATATATATATATATATATATATATATATATATATGTGTAAAATATAACCGAATTTCACTGTAAACTGAAAATTAATTCCTGATCAGATGAGTTTTAATTCTAGGAAATCACACACACAGAAGCACTACTGAAGTGTTTTAATTAGTTATTAAGTATTATCATTTTCAGCAGCTTGCCATAAATAATTGTGAAAATATTTACATAGCTGGATTAGGGACGATTAATCCGATCCGATTGAACGAGAAGCCGGTGTGGTGGGGCTAAGTTTTTAGATGAGAGTTAATGCCGACTTGTTTTGTCGATTAATTTCATCTGATTCTAAGTCAATTGCTGAGATTATTTGGAAGTTTGTCGGTCCACCTTCCTCCCTCGTTTTCCTGTTTGTGTAGATAAAGTTTTACGATCCGTTCTGGTTACTGAAAGAAAATCCCTTTTGGTCGTTGCGGTTGCTCTAGAAATCATCTTTGTGTCGGTTTGCGGATGTGGAAGAAAAGGCTTGTTTTATAACGAACGTGGAAAATCATATGTTTATAAATAAATATGGTGTGTGTAAATATAATTGTATTTTTGATGAACGTCTAGTTAGTTTATTGTGTCTGATTTTCTGGGATTCAGTAGTATTTTCCATCAAGCTGACTTGAGTGAGCGGCTGGCTGTTCTATTGTTTATGCTCTACTACTATGTCTGCGATGAACAAAACATACTCAGAGCCCCATCATTCACTATATTGTTATTTATAATATCCTTACAAACTCACCAAGTTTGATCTTTCTGGGACTTCATATAACCATTTAAATTTTCTCTTTATAGTTTTCTTTTTGTAAATACACCAAAGATGTATATATTTATTTATTATCACCGTCACAACAGAATTAGTTGGAGGGAAATCCCTGAGTGTAACCGTAAATGTCTCCCACAACACGCTTTCTCCTAATGGCTCTCGACGCCATTTATTTCATTCCCGGCAACAATGAAAATCCGAAGATTACTATGAAATGACCGATTATTATTATTCGTTACTTTTATTAGATTATTACTGTTGATAGAGATATTTGTAGTTTTCCTATTATTTGTATAGAATGTATAGCTCAGTTAGTCAGCATCCTTATTAGTTTTATAGATTTAAAGAGGCTTCCCAGACCTAAAGTAATAAGTGTTCGCAGATGGTCCTTTCTATTTTTCTACTCCTTATCTCTGTCTCCTTCCTGTCATTTATTGTTTTTCACGTACTAATCTCATACAAATTAATCGCTTTTTTCTTTTTATAACAATTTTATAAAGAGCTTTAAAATTTCTCCAGTTATGTGTCACAATAAGTATCTTTATGATGGTTGCATTTTTAAAAAACCGGTTTTGTTATTATTTAGATAAATAATAATAATGATAATGATAGTAATTCTTTCCAACCGTATGTTAAGTGAGGAAGAAAATTTTAAAAAACGTGGAAACGTGAGCCTTTCTTCCTTTTGTCTTCAGATGTTTTCCTGTTCCGATAACTCATTTATTAGACAAAACATTTGTTTTACATTCTTTGTAAGGGATATGTGGAGTGTGTCACTGTTGCTAGAAACTATTTGTCCTTCTGAAATCCAGGGGCCTGTTTGTATTCCCGCGTTATCTATACACACACATGCATATATGTATATATACAAATATATATATATACATAGTACATATATAATATACATATATGTAGGCATACATTATATATATTAAATGCATAATACACACACACACGTTTGTGGATCTCAGTGGCGGCACTTTACAAAGCTTCTCGTTTCTATTTGAACAAGAAATAGATTACAAAAGAATGAAGGTAGTTTTACAAGAAAAAAAGAAAAGACGAAATAGGGAAAGGGGATAGCTGAGAGGTCAAGTTGAGGTCATATGGCGACTTGGTTTCTGTCTTTCTCTTTTTTTTTTTACTGGCAATTTACTACAAAAATTTAATGTTGTTAAAGAATAAAGTAGCATTACTTAAAGGTTGTTTCATTCAACGAAAATATTTAACATCTGATTTCGGCATTTCAATACTCAAATAAAGAATAAACTTTTTAGCATTTAGAAGAAAAAAAAAGTTAGAAAGTTGAAGTTAAGTGTGAACGGGTCGGGAAGGGTAACAGTGTTGTAAGTTTATATAATTTCTAAAAGTAACTTGTTTTTAGATCCAGTTTTTATTTTGTAGCATTGCCAGCCAGGAATTTTTAACCTTTTACAGATGTGAGAAAAACATTATGCAGTTTCTCGTGGGAAGAAAGAAAACAAAATTGATCTGAAATTTAAACACGTGTGTTTATGCGATGCTAATTGTTTTTAAACATCAATAAACAAGGAAAACACGTCGTTGACTTCACACGTACTTGTCTAACCTTTTTGTTTTACTTTTTAGATTATACAAATTTACGTATTTAGAATAACGAAAATAACCCTATTAAATAACTACACACACACAATACATATAGATATATAGCTTTGAGGGGAAATATGGAACTATTTCTAATTTTAATTTTAACCTTTTCTTTCAAATGTCTCGGTGTTTATACAATCTTTTATTTACATTTATGCTTCTTCATTCTTTTAAAGCCTTGATTCTATTAGCCATAAATTAGATTGTTTTGTTTGTTTGAAGTTTTATAGTCGACAATTGCAAATTAGAAAGTCTTTCCTTCATAGGAATTTTGTAATTTTTAAATGGGATAACATGCATAGGTGATAAGTTTCATGCTTTTTATAAAGAAGTGTACCCCAAATAATTTAACCCATAAAGTTCCATGTTCTTATTTGTTCACTATTTAAATTATTTATTTATTAAAAGGGCAAATTTCAGGAGACGTGCGTGACTTAGAGATAGTAGAATACTTTGCGTGCGATTCCCTACTTTCTTGGGTAGGATCTGTTTTTCAAAAAATCGAAACAAAACTGAAAAATCAACCATTGGACCTTTTATCAAATGATGATCACCGTAATATAATATTTAGAGGATTAAATTTTTAACGGCTTTTTTTATTCCAAAGTGTCGGTTGTTGGGGAAGGGGAAAATGCCTTGAACCTTCACACATTGGAACAGCTGAACGATGTTGTCTTTTATTTAATGCTAAGTCAGTCAGTTGCCAACACAAATAATAGATTAATCTGAAATAGTCTTTATTTTTATCTACTCGGACCAATTTAACCTAGATAATCCACTTAGATTGTTTTGTTGTTTTTGTTTTTAGCCGACCGGTAAACATTTGTCGGTATTCATTTGCTATCACTTCGGTTTTATACATATATATGTATACGAGTAAATAATTTGCTTTCTGATAAAGCAAGCAAAAAAAAAAAAAAAGTTTTTCCCTCCAACTGCCATATTTTTTCTTGCAACTGTTTTAATTAGCTGTCTATGAGAGCAAGTAGGTGGGTGGAATTGTTAGATTATTCAGGGTTATTTAGTGTATAAAGTACTGGAGTCTAGAATATAGTGGTTTCATGTTTTCGCAACCACTAAGATATACATAGGATGTCTGTCTGTTGAGGTAAAAACTAAACAGAAAAGACGGAGGCTTTCAGAAGTGCAACTTACACACTAGGCGTGTTTATCTAATGTCGGTGTGTGTGTGTGTGTGTGTATAATATATATAAATAATATATACATACATACATCCTGTACTAGCTGGAGACAAATTAACCTCTCGAGTGAATTGTATTTTCGCGGAATATAGCAGATAATGACATTACTAGATAAATATTTTGTCAACTAAATTACTGTGAGCATAAACTAAAATAGCTTAAATATTAACTTGTTTTACTCATAATTGTTTTCACTTATGAAATGTTAATGTTCACTTTATTATTATTAATTATCATTATAATCTCTTTTTCATTAATTATTATAATAAACAAACGTGTTCGGTTTAATTGTGAGAATAGATACATGTCATAAAGTTTTACTGTGGGGTAATAGAATCAAAGAGAAAACAAAAAGGAGATATTTAATTTCTCATGTGAATGGATAATAGGGAACTTGAATTGCTTGTTGGTTACAGTGGGTGAACAAGATTTACTGTTTACTACGAAGCGTCTTACTCATGCAAGCATGAAAATAACGACGTAAAACCGAACGGATCTGAATGCTTAATGGTATGATTGTGGTAGTGTGAAGAAGATATGTAATCATATACCTTCGTTAAACACGAGCTGTTGTCATTGTTCTGCTCCAGTTTGGCTTAGGATATTATTTTTGATTTCCATAACATGCTGTGGATACACATAGGTTGATTTTAAAATGGTGTCTTTAAGCAGTTTACTTGTTGTTGAATTTGTTCTGGGAATGGCACTCTGACAGCAGATTTACCAAATTGTTGTCTAATGCTTGCTAAAAAGATAAGTGTCTGGACGAGTAGTAGAACTGAAATTATAGATCCAGCATGGTCTTAACTGTTACACCCTGTACTAAGAGAAATATATATATATATTTATTAACTGGTAGTTTTATTGCTTGTCATGTGAAAACACAGGGTGGGTGTTGCTATAATATTTTTTTATAGTTTTTCATTTTTGTTTTCTAAGCTATAGTTCTTTGATAAAGAACAATGTAAATTTTATTGCTCCGTGTTATTAATTTGACTAGCAACAACTATGTATTTGACATGTTGTTACAGTGAGTCATTGGCATAGATTTCAAAGCTGATTCCTATGTGAATCGAGAATTTCTATGTAACACACTCTAACACACTCGCAGCTTTGATCCTTCCAGAGTAATTATAGGAATATTGGAGTGGACTGAGTGTGCTTAATTAAGTGTGGAAGCATAATAAGTAGTTAGTAATCAGCTATGAAGCTTCGTTACTTTATTCTTCAACTGAGTGCTACATGTTTATTTAATTAACACTTTGCCTAACCCTTAAAACATGGAGTCTCACTAAAGTATATGGAATTTTAGCAACTTTGAAATATGTTTTTGTTAGACATAATGTTTTTCCTATTCACTTTGGTGGTCTGATGCCAGTAAATTTAGGTGGAACTTAATCTTACTAATAATACTCAACTTCAAAATATGTGTTAGGTTATGTAATAATTACATAAACCTATCACTTATAGTAAATTGCTTTATAGAATGCAAGAAATCATAACAGATATTGAATTAATTTTCTGACTTTGGAATGGTTAGAACTAGAAAAGCGAGGTAAAATTAATTTTCATTTTAATAATTTCTACTTAGCAAAAGATTAATTTTGTTATATGTGTGTGTGTGTTTTGTTAGCTACTAAAGTTTTGTTTTATTCTTAAGTTCAGATGTACTTCAAAAATACTTGTGTGTGTTTGTGTACATACACACATTCATATATATATATATATATATATATATATATGTGTGTGTGTGTGTATGTATGTATGTATATATATATATATATCCATCCATCCATCCATCCAGGCACATGGTTATAAAAGAACAGATGATTTCTCCTCCTCCTCAGCTTGCTCCTTTAGGCATCATGGGTCTGTGTCATCAGAAAGTACCACATGAAAGACAGAGGGTGACATGGAGGTGGTGGTGATAGCAACAACAAAAAAAAAATAGCAAAAATATTTAAAGTATATTCTTCAAGCTGTTGTCATGCTTATTAACTCCCACTAGTTCTACACAAATGACAAATTACTGGATTCTCTGCTCTGTCCTGGGGCACTAATTGTAGTGCACAGTGAATGAAGGAGGTTGACACTGTGTTTGTATGTTAGCAGGCTAGGAGCAGATGGTCTTTAAGATGTTGAACTGGTTTGTTTTGTTGACAGAATAGAAAGTTAATCACAAGTTCTTTAAACAATTATTAGTCAAAATAAATTTTTAAAATTCGATTGTTTTTTTTAAATATTTTATCTTTTCGTCTCTTTTCCCTATTCCTTTTAAAGTTTTCATTTATTCAGTCAGTCATTGATTTTTATTATTTCATCTACAAACCTTTCTGTTTTATATAGACGGATGTTATATAATTTTGTTCAAGTATTCACATTCTAATCTACTCTTATTGACAGTGGATGATTCACACCTCTGTGTATGTGATTAATGCCGTGCACCAGTTATAGTGTTGCCTTATGTGCTATCCTCTTGCCTTCTTGGCCGGTAATCAAACTTAGTTGGTATGCTGATCTGTTCTAAAGTATTAAGATTATAACTTTTACTGTCTCTTTTAACTTTGCTTCACCAAAAGAGATCATTCCCAATGGAATTGGATTTCCCCTATTTGTAGCTGATTGTTTAAACTAACTTCAAAAACAAAATACTTTCTTTCAACTTTGTCTCTATGTCTCGCCTCTCTTTCACACTATCTTTCTTAATTGTCGGACACACTTTCTCTCTCATCTACATGTAAGAGAGATGTGGATAATTTTTTTTTACCCGTATACCAGTGTCGTTTGGACTACACTAGCTGGAATAAATACATCACTGTTGCACATATTTCTGTGTGTGTGTGTGTGTGTGTGTGTGTGTGTGTGTGCATACAAGTATGCATACATAGTATGAGAGCAAGCAAACCTGTATTTGCAATGAAATAAATAAGTTACAGCTGTACTGGAGAAAACTTCAGTTTGAAGGAAGAGTCCTGGTTTAGTGTACCTGTGTATGTATGTGTGTGTGTGTATGTGTGTGTCAAATAGCTCAAGTGTTCATACTTGACATTAAAGAGATAGTATTCATTGTTTTAGTGAAGTAGCTTACTAACACTGTCATGTACTTACAAGTCACATTTTACAATGACCTACACTTGACAGACTTTTGTTCGTGTTGTTATTGTTAAAGTCTATTGCCAAACAGTCAATGCTTTGTTCATAACTTGTTCATAGTTTCTCTACACTTACATATTTATGTTTGTGTGTGTGTGCTTATTGCTATATCTGAGTGTGTAGGTACGCTCACATTTTTCCCAGCATAAACTCATACACTTATACATTTTTACATGCGTTTCTCTGCATAAGTACACACCTGCACGCATGTATATCCTGATAACATCTGCACATATGCATTGTATGTCCATTTGCCAAATAAGCACTAGTGCTTGTATAAAATAGATGTACACACTTATGTAGTACACACATGCACACAAAATATAGTCATATAATAATTTTTTTTTTTTTCTATTTAAATTCATGTTTCATAATTTACTAAAAATAGCTCTAACATTTAATTAGATATTTTCAACACCATTTTTATTTTTTTATCAAAGCTTTTGACATTTCAGAAATTTTGATCAAAATCGGTATAACTTCTGAAAACATTCTTTCTTTTCATGTGTGGATTTTAATGAACACACAATTAGAAAATCACTATCTAAATTATTATTATTAAGTTGGCGAGCTGGTAGAATCGTTGGCATGTGGGACAAAATGCTTAGTGACTTTTCATCTGTCTTTGTGTTCTGAGTTCAAATGCTGCCAGGGCTATCTTTGCCTTTCATCCTTTCTGGGTCCACAAAATAAGTACCAGTTATATCTTGGGGTCAATGTAATTGATTAACCCCCTCCCACCAAACAAACCAACACTGTTTATCAATCAGTGGGAGTACAAAGACACACACAAATTCATATGCACATGATCAGCTTATTTCACTTTCCATCTACCAAATTCACATACACAAGCACTGGTTGGCCTTGGGCTATAGCAGAAGACACTTACGCAAGGTGTCACGTAATGGGACTGAACCTGAAACCATGAGGTTGGCAAATGAGCTTCTTAATCAAGCAGCCTGCATCTGTGTGTATGTATATATGTAACTATTTGGACTTTGGATACATGCCAATTAAAGTACATTCACTGTTTGGGCTACATGGTGTCATCCACAGTTACGATATAATTTTCACTGGATCTGTGTCAAGAAATCTGCAGTGTTGGTGTAGAAAATTTATCCCATTAAACTCAGCCCAACCCATACAAGCTTGGAAAAGTAGATGTTAAAACAATGATGACAATGTGGAAAGACCTAGGAAGACGTGGAACAAAGTGGTGAGAAAGGATCTTCAGACACTGGGTCTAATTAAGGAGATGACACGGGAGCAAGACTTGTGGTGAGGAAGGAAATGGAAAATGGGTTTAGTACTAAAAATTCGTACTAAATCCATCTTTTGTTTCCTTCATCAGTTTATTTGTTGGCAGGATCCTGTTAAATTAGGTTGGTAGAAATAGTACAGAGTCCTGCTGAATGGACTATACCAGTTCTTGGACAAGGGATTTAATCTTTTGTAAGAATATGAACTAGCTTTCAGTTCTGACATTGATTTGATATCTTGGTGCATTTCTTTCTGCTACAGCAACCTAAAAGTTATGGGGGGGTTTTTTCCCCACTTCTCCTTCTTCCTTTTGAGTAAGCTATAAAACAAAATGTCCATTTACTGATTAGATTTATGAGACTGTCATCTCTGCTGAACTTTAGTTAGTGATCTTTACCTTAACCATTGTGTGTTAATGTGCTAAAGTGATAAAGTTTCCTATACTCATTGTCATTTTGTAGTGAAATGCCTGTTAAATCATGTACCTAGCACTATCTTCTTATTATAGTGATGATTATGTGTTTGAAAAGCCTCTCTTTCTGTCTTTCCTCCTTAAGTCAAATTTCAAAAAACTTCAGTAATAATTGCAAGGCCAAAAGAGAACTTCATCAGCAAGCTGAAACCTGAAATTGAACCAGGGTTATGGTATTTCTTTTGACCCTTAGCATTCAGATTATTCTATCAAATGTAATGCTTATTGAGTCACTTTGTTTTAAATTAATCACACATTATCTTGTAGCTTCAAGATTTTTATGAAGTGATTGCTTATTTTTGACATGGCATTGTATGATGGGTTTGAGAGTCTGGATCTGGTCAGTTTGTACATAAAATGGGTAGAATATTTTGGCCAGATACGACCAGTTTGAATGCTAAAGTGTTATTCTAACATTCTCTTAATGGAGCCATTTTAGTTTTTTTGCAAATGGCTTCATGAGATGTCTTTAAAATAGGAATATTTTGCCAAAGTATACCCAACAGAATTCATTAAATAATGGCTGAAGAGAAAATCCAGTTCCAAATTAAAAAAAGTAATTTAAAATGTAATAGCTTTTTTTTGTTTTGTACAGTTTTTACAACTTTATCTTGCTTGTTTTTTGTTTGAGATCTATGTTTTTGCAGAAGTAATAATAGAACAATTGTGTTGCATGTATGCATTTGTCTTAGGATTAAGCATCAGACATACCAGGGTTTATTAAATACAATTCAATTGTTATTTGACCTGCTGAAAATAGCAGTCAAAGGATACACTGAACGATATAGTTGCTGATATGCAAACAATGGAACTGTTATGACCAGGACTAAACTCCTAAGTTCCGTATACCCTAGGAGTATAGTTGGTATATAACCTAAAATCACATGCATATGTTTTATACACTCAGTGATTTATGGAAAACAACACCTGACGAAACATTGAGCCTAAAGAAAAATTAGGAACTTTAAGAGACTACTTGCTGTTGTTTCATGTTATTTATACTTTTTAGTGAGGAACACTTTTGCATATAAGAGTAGCCTTGATGAGTGGTATGTATCCTAACATTAGAATTCAGCTGGGATAGAAAGACTTAATATCTCTTTTATTGCTAAAATACATAAATATTGTATGAATGTTAAACTTAAAACCTGATGACTTTTTTCTTGTGTAAGATTACTTATATTGTACATACTGTTTGAAATATCTGAATGTAGAAAAATGAGCATTTTATCAAAGACTTGAATTATTTTAATATTAATTTTTCCCTGTTTGCCTGGGTCAGATGGAATTTGTTGCGGCGGATTTTCAACAACTGGATACCCTTCCTTTTGTCAGTCCTTACATGTTCCAAGCATGACTAGGTGTATTTTCATGGCAGGTTAGAAAGAATAAATGAGACCACATGTATGGCTGTAACACTCATTTATAGCCATCATGCAATGTCAAGACAGTTTCTGTCTAATAAATCCACTCGCAGGTCTCGCTTGGCTTGGGGTTATAGGGAAAAACCATTTACCCTAGGAGCCATGCAGTAAGACTGAAACCCCGAGTATAATGTGATTTCACACAGCCATGCTTACCACTGTTCCAAAATAGGTGGAAATGAGAATATATATCTGAAATATAATAAAGCTCACGTGTAACTTTCTCTTTGTTATTGGCTTTGTAAATGCACTTAGGGACAGTGTGTGATGGAGGTTTAATTTTTATTGCATTCTGAAAACTCACCAGAAAACCATGCTTTGAGTTAGCAGAGAAAGAGAGATAGAGATAGAGAGAAAAGAATCTTGTTCTCACAGCATTTATATTTATCTGTAATATATTTTAAGTAGTGTAAGAATCTATCATTAAACACTAGTTCACAACATTTATTCATGTGATTCTCACTGTTTGTTCTCTGCTATGTAATCCTATCACCTGAGGCAGTTTTAAATGAGGTGGTTCTTCTCGTTACTGAACAACTAGGATAATATGCCAAATTTCTGACATTATTCATTTTCCTAATATGTTTTAGATAACAGATGAACTTCCCACTTTACATTCCCTGTAATAAGTCCCAAGAATTTTGTTATACAATCTAATATATCCACCGCCGCCACTACCACCCTTTTGTTTCTGAGATGAAAGGATGTGATATTTGGCTTCTATCTCTTGCAAATTGAGCAACCATGTTGAAGGCCTTCCAATTTGTTTGTAGTGGTAATGATACGATTTCCTTTTCACTCCTAAATTACGTGTGTGTGCGTGTGGTTTCTTTATATCTTTTGTTTGTTTTAATTAACTCTTTTTTAATAGTAACCATCCTCTCTTTTGAGGGGTTTATATCTAAATAAATAGATTTTAAATTCAACACAAAGATGATCAACTTTTTAATTACATCTTATTTTGTAAATTGTGAAAACTAGCCTGTGTGTTTGTGTTTTGTGGGTGGTGTTGGTAGTGAGGTTACTACTTTATAGTTTGACTGAAGCCAATATCCTTAATGTATGTTATGTATGGCCTGCCATAAAAATTGCCTTATACTAAATATAGTGTAGCTCTGATTTTTATTTGCGTAGTGTTGGTGTTGATAGAGCTTGTCTATATCAGCTTAATTGTATACAGTGAATTATTGATTGTCATTTTATAGTCATAAAGATATCAATCGTTTTGATATCTAATATGAATAAACACATATCTGTAAATGGTGTTCCAATAACATCATTGGAAAAATGTCAAATAAATTAAATAAATATTTTAGCTTTGTCCAGGGTCAATAATATTGTTTTCCTCTCTTGTTAAGTGCTTATTGTTTCCTCAATGATTTGTAAAATCCTCTTTATTTGGTTTTAGATTTTGTAATTTTTTTTCTCTGTCTTTTCATTACTTTTACAACAATAGACAAGTTGTGTGCTTTTTTTATTATTATTGTTTTATTTTTACTTTCTTTAGTTTACTTTGATAATTACTTGCTTATCAAGACTATATATTTTGAAAATTTAGCCAAAATGACACGGAGTATAACTGATAGTTTAATAACTTGATAGTTTAGTTTACAATAACAAGGAAGGCAATCTTTCAGGTTGTTCTTTTTATATTTTTACTTGCTATTTTATTAACTTTATTTGTTAACCAATTTGTTTTTACTAGAATAATGCTAAAATGTATAAAAATGCAACATTACTAATTACAAGTTGGCACTTATGTTGTAACGCTATATATATATAAAATATATGTTTTTCTAGTGAATGATAAAAGGTTTTTTCCTATTGTTTTCCTCTATCTCTCTTAGTGTAATGGTTTCCGTTAATGATTTCTTGTATAATTGAAATTGCTTAATGTGTGTAAATTTCCCATATATGTTATTTTGTACATGGCTAAATACTGAATTGACAATAATTTGAGATGATAGCTGAGAAAATTATAACAAAGGCATTGCTCCAGTATGGCAAAAGCTGACAGGCTGCACTGTAAGTTATGTTGGAACTGAGCAAGTTTTTTGGGTTTCCTTTTTTTATGTATGGCTTAGGTCAGGAGGAAGGGGACAATGATCAAGACCTCTTCAGGCTCTCTGAGAGTGATGAGATTAATACAACTGAACATTTGTTATTCACTTTGGGTGAGCGTGAGTGAGGACCTGTTAGAGAAGGACTGAATATAAAATTCAGTACAAGAACTGAGGGAGGGGTGAAGTGAGACAGTGGTATGTAATTAGTTGATTCACAGGTTGTTGTCTTAATAGTAGCTTTACTGATTGAATGGCAGTGGATCAGCCTTTGTTATTCTGTCAATGGAGTTCTTTTTGATGTTCTGGATTTGCTTATGGTATCATCATCCTAGATGTAGGAATAGTGCTCCATTGTAGGTAGCTGGTCTTACTTCAACCCTATAAAGCTCAAGTATTTCCTGGAATTTTTACAATGACTATGTATTTCTTGTTCCTGATAAGGAAGTCTCTTTTGGTATGTTAGGATCACCAGGAAAGATCAAGAGCCTCTACTGTGTAGCTACAAATGCTAGTGGTAGCAGCTAAATTTCTCTCATTTGTACCCAACTTTACAAAGAAGAACTTTGTCTGAAGAACTGACCAGATCCGGCAACTTTAAATATAAGCTGGTACCATTTTTACCAAATCAGCCATTGACCTTGCTGTATTGTTATCTAAAGTAACAAGATCCATATATCAACATATCTTATTACATTTGTTATAAAATGCTTAAAATGTTTTGAGTGATTGTTATATTAAGTATTATATAGTGATATTTCAATCCATTCCTGATGTTTACAGTGACATCAAAAGTTGTGATTATTCTCTTTCTCTTTTTGAGCGCTAGGTTATTTCAACTGTATATAAACAGAGAAGAGTTCTTTTTTCTAGTTTTATCTTTAAAGCTACATACTCTTTTACAGAAGGTGCATGTTTGCGAGTAGTTATAATTTGGACAGTGAGGAAGTAAATTAGATTGAAGTAATGAATGTCATGTTTGATAATACATACACCAGTTACTGTTCCACATATGGGGAAAGTAAAATTAAATTTTATGAAACATTGCTAATTGGTAAAGAGATGAAAGATTGTGGCTGGGATGGAGAGAAACAGAGATATAAAGAGTTAATGTGAACTACAAGCATAATGTATTTTGAATCCTAAGATGCAGTTTCTGAATGTGTGAACATCTTATATATAAATCTTGTTTCTTTTTAGAAGCTACTTGTCTAATGCAATTTATGGCAAGTATGGAGGAAGTGTGTAAGTAAGTGGTAGGGTTCAGGTTTTCTCTTGTAGTGAGGTTATATAATGAAGCAACTCCCTCAACCACAATAAACACTGATATATACTAATATTTAATAAAACGTTAAGTAATGTTGATATTGAGAAATTATCTGCTGGATCTTTGGAAATTATTATTATTATTATTATTATTATACTGGTACAAAGTTGTTAGGGAAGTAGAGGAAAACGTATTTTAAGATGTCTTGCAGTTTATCCAATTCCGCGAAAATGCACTTGGTTCACTCTCCAAAGTGGTTGGCATCGGGCAAAGCATCCAGACACTGCAGACATTATGTCAAAGCTTAAACACTGGAGCAAAACGGCATCCACTTACCTATTGGATCCTGTAAAACCATACAACCCATGCCATCCTGAAAAACAAATGATTATGATGATATTTTTGTCTATGCTATTGTTTAAACCCAGGTCAACTCTAATCTAGCAGATTTGATCAAAGGTATACAAGCTGTGATCATCCCAGTTTGTTTATTTATTTAATCATTTATTTATTTTGGTGGGTGGGATGTTATTCCAATGTACTTTTCAGATTAAAATAATAGAAATCTCCTAAGTCTGCATTGTCACTATTTTCCTAGTGTTTTTTACTGCTCACCGCATTATCTGTCTTGATTATAGATTTTTATGAATGTGTGAATGGCCATTCTGGAGAAATTTCTCTGAATAATTTATTCTCCAAAAATATATCTGGAGCCACGTTATCTTATGTCTTCTTTTTGTTGTTTTTTTTTAATGCTGGTAACATGCAATTTCAGAATTGGCTGTTATTTCTAGCAGGTTAAGCTACCACGTAGAGGCTCTCTTGTTTGCTTGTTGTACATATTGTTTTCCATGTTGATTAAAGAAATGTAAAGCAAAATGATTCCTCTGTAGCTTTCTCCAGCTTTTGGTCAAGGTATCCAAGTCTCTTTAACATTATATAGTATAGTATTCCCGACCTCTTTATTTCTTTAGTTTTTTGTTATTTATTTTCTAGTTTGAGAAAACCTTGCCCTCCCTACCCTCAAATCCCACACCTGGAAAAAGCTAAAAGAAAAAAAGACAAATCGATCATAATGAATGATACACAAACCACTTAGATTACAGGCAATTGCTTCAGGTTAACCATGTTATGTAATATTACCTGATATATTCTCGCAGGCAACTTTCTATTCATTTAGCAACCAGTTAGAAAGCCATTTTATTTTAAAATGGTTCAATCGTTTTCTTAGTTTATTTTTTATTTTTATTTTTTTTCCCCATAGTCTTTAATCAATGAATTTTTTTTTAATATAATAAATAAATAAAAATCTAAATTAAATTTACCCTTATATTGTTCAATTATTCCACTTAATTAGTTATACCATAATTGAAAAAATAAAAACCAACAAAAATAATAAAAGGAAAAAAAAATATCACTTTCAAATGTATTTATAATGAAGAAGGAAAGAAAGGAGAAAAAATCTAAGCAGCTATTGATTTATAAAATTATAAAAGCTGGCAATTAATACACTTTTAATGGAAGCTAAATAGATAACTATTGTAGATATTTTGCTTTGGTTTTTAGCCTTTACTAAAGGATGACAAACTTTATAAAATTAGAGAATACATGTGAATGACAGTCCTCATATCTAGTGGAGCACTTCATATTGTTTGGTTAGCTCAGCCAGGCCATGACCACTGGCATTCCTACTGTGACTGTCCCATCTAATTTATGCAGCATTGTGTCCATTTTTTTCTTCTTTTAACCCATTAGTATTTAAACTGACTTCATCTGGCCCAATATTCTACCTGTTTTATGTTCAAAATGGCTGGATCCAGCCTCTCATACCTACCCTACAATGTCATTCTGAAAATAAACAATCACACCAAAACCTCAAAGCTACAAGACAATGCATGGTTAATTCAAAGCCATGTGAATAAGTGATCATTACAATAAATGACTGAGAGGTGGGGGTGTATGGCTTAGTGGTTAGGGTGCTGGACTCGTGATTGTAAGATTGTGGTTTCAATTCCTGGACCGGATGATGGGTTATGTTCTTGAGCAAATCACTTCATTTCACACTGCTCCAGTCCACTCAGCTGGTAAAAATGAGTAATCCTGTTCCTGTGTTGACCTGGCATCCTGTTCAGGAACAAACATGCATGCCAGAGACACCAGGAAACTGGTCCTAAGCTTCTTATGGACTTATGTGGACTAGCTCCATATTTGACAGTAAACTGAATACTAAAGGGTTAGGACCATAGAGTGTAAATTCAAGGGAGATTTGGCTGCTATTTCTAGCACAATGATCGACTGCATAGAGGCTTCATCAATGACTCCCTAACACATTTTATATGTTGAACATGTCACAGTAAAAACAAAATGTTTAGTGTGTGTATATGCCTAGGAAATATTTTATATTGTTGCTCATAATAATGAAATTTTTAGTCTTCTGACCTTTGTTTCCTTAGCCCTTTCTTTGCTATATTGTTAACTAGCTTTTCAGTGTGTGTTATATTACAAACACACACACACCTGCATATCATACTAAAGTAGTTTTGTGAGTTCTAAAGATATCCTGATTTCCAGAAGTTGCCTTCATCTCCACATATTTCATAGACGTTCACAGGAAATCTTGTTAGTTAGCCTCAGGTCGAGCAAACCAAACTCGGTACATTGATGATTGTCTTATCCAAAGTGTCCTCTCTACACCCGTTTAGCTTTTGTGATTTGAAGAAGATTGAGCTGTTATTTTTAGCAGATTGACTAACGGCATAAATGCTCCTTTGTTAGCTGCTTTTGGTTAAATTATTTTGCGACAGCAGAAATGCCTGGCTGTAGATGCAAACTTGATTTTGTTCGCATACATTTGTATGTGCGTATGTGCATATATATTTACACACACATTTGCTTCTCTGTTTGTATGCATGCATCCACATACACAAACTAAAGATGAACAGCAAAACAAAATCTAGTAATGATTTTATTAATGTTGCAACAGTTTACAGAACATTTCCTCTCTCTCTCTCTCTCTCTCCTCTCTCTCTCTCCTCTCTCTCTCTCCTCTCTCTCTCTCCTCTCTCTCTCTCCTCTCTCTCTCTCTATATATATATATGTATGTATGTATGTATGTATTATTATTACTGGCCTAATTTTAGGGAGAAACATATTGATTTTATTTATTTTATAGTTTCAAGTCTGCTGAATAATTAAATTTGATATTTTATGTATTGTAAAGCATTGTATTGTCGAGTCCCCAAGGAGTGCCTGTGTTATCATAGCAATGCTAAGCAACCTCTCCCCTTAGAGACTATCCAGAAACTCTGGTCTCATCATGCTAGTTTTTCACAGCTGTAGGCTTATTATATTTACTCTTTTCTATTTCTCCCTCTTTCCATTTATTTATTGTTCTAGATCAGTGGTTCTCAACTGGGGGCTATATGCCCCCCCCCCCGGGTCCATATATTTTGTTGGGATGGTGGGGTTCCACACCACCAAATAGTAAATTTGGGATCCACACTAGTATTTTAAGGGCTCCTGAGAAAATTTTGCTTTAGATGTATGTATTGGTATTTATTGCAGGAAACTGGTGTCTTTCTCTAACATTTTACATAAGCTCCAACTACATGAGTTTTAATGTGTGAAAAGCAAAATAGGAAATTTGAAAAAAGTTTCTATAAAACTAGTTTTCAAACATCAAATAGCTATGGGGTTCCACCAGAATAAAATAATAATCAAAAGGGTCTAAAGATATAAACAAAAAATGGTTGAAAACCCTTGTCCTAAATGAAATATTTCAACACTTTCTTTAGCTTTGGCATAACACGGCATTTGAACTCTTACTTTTGCTAACTATTTTTTTTTTTGCATATATTTTTTAGTCTTCTCACAAAGCCCATCCCTTTTATATTTTTTCTTGGATTTTTTTTTTTGTTTTGTTTCTTTTCCCTATTAAGTACAGTCATTTAAGAAGCTTTATTTTTACAACAGTTTAGCTATTTTAGGATGCTATATTTTGTTTCCACTTGATATTTTTTGTGTATTACATTGGGAAATCTCCTCTTAACATCAAGTAGCTCTTCCATAACTTTTTTTTTTTTTTTCAGAATTACATGATGCACATATATATATATAATAGTTTTTTTATGTATTTGTAACATTATACATAAATCTTCCCACACACAATTTTCTCTTACTCTCTCTTCTTCCCTCACTTCTTTAAATTCAAATTGACTTGTATATTGTCAATAAATCCTATATTTAACCAGTTTTAGTAACCTGTGTATGAAAGTGCAAGCATATTTGTGTAAGTAAACCTGCAGAAATGTCTAGTAAATAAAAATAACCTATAATGTTTGAATGAACTTTTCTCTTTGAAGTTTAAACCATGAGATAATCCTGTGTTTGATCTATAAGGGTGTGTGCATACATAGTGAACCCATAAAATTTTTCGCCAACCACTAAGTGACCTGGCAATGTGCAACTTGGTATATGTGTCTTGTGTGCACAATTTAAAAAAAAAAAACAAATTTACAGAAACAAGTGAACATTGTGGAGTGAAGTGGATGGTTGAATATATGCGTCTGTATGTGTGAGATATACTTGTTAGTTGCTCCTTGAGTCAAATAACATGAGTATGTTTCTGTGATATAAAACTTGTACTTCCCTACCCTCAGCCACTTATTGGCCACTTGACAAATCAGAGAAGAGCATCTTATATATAATAGTCAGTCTAGTTTGTATTCTTGTGATAGCAGCTCTTGAAAAAATTAAAATTCCTAATGTATATTGTACTTTCCGTTTGCTGTTTTTGTGTTTTGCTTCTTTTTTCTTCCCCCCACTTTTTTTTTGTTTATTTCTCCCCTCCCTCTTTCTCTTCTGGTAATCTGTTAAGTAATTTCATTGTATGTGGTATTTTTTCTTTTTCTTTTCTTTTTATTCATTTTCCTCCCTCTTAAGATCTGACAATCCAAGGCAGTGTGATGAGGGCTATGGTGCTTTTAGTGGAAGTCTTATTCATCCTGTTTCAAACTGATAACACTTTAATTTACAGATCCTGACAAACTGAAGTGTTTTGTTTTTAACCAGTTAGAGACTAATTTTTCTAGTCTTTTAGCATTGTTCAGTATAATTGCTAATGTACCTACTACCTCCACCACCACCACCACCATCATCATCATCATTGAATGATATTAATTATATGTCAACTTGGCAAAAAGTCTTTCTTATACTTCTGCAGTTAGCTGATTAATAAAGTGAAACAACTCTGAGTGTACCTCTCGCTACTCTAACAGAAAAGGGTCCTTGTCTTGTTTCTTTTAAATCAATGAATATGAGCTCAGTGGTTACTAGAAACTTAACTGCCATATGAGAAGTGGGCAAAGCAATCAACAGATGGTGTGGAGTTGATAATAATATTAATTATAATAAACTAGTTATGGGGCACTTAGAGATTGTGAGGGTTATGTTTCTTTACTCAGTATAATGATTTGGACTCAGCATCATAATTTATCGTTCGTTGCTGGCTTGGGTAGGATAGTTTGACAGTTCAATGACAGTATCCTGCTCTGCTGTCTGCTTTTGAATCCTTTTTTGCCAACACACTGTACAATGTGTGCTGGGTGCTTGTTTTTATTACATGAGGTCACCATACAGCTTGCAAGACTAAGATCCCTTTCAGCTGAGTGGGGCTACAGTAGGAGAGGCGGCTTTATGCTAGATGTAAGCTATAAGTATAAAAGAAGGGAGCATTTGAGTATCCAGTTTGTTCAACCATTTGGGCAATTTACTCATTGAACTAGCAAGTGGCTGAGCACTCCTGTGGAAGTCTGGACTTGAATTAAAACTACAGTTCATCTAACTAGCCTTTATATAGTTTCTGTCTATCTAAATTCGCTGTTAAGGATTGAATCGATCTGAAGTTATGTTAAATGCCTTTGCTCAAGGTGCCATACTAAGATCACTTCCTAGCTGTGTGTTTTTGGTTTCAGCCCCACTTTGTAGCACCTTGGGCAAGTGTCTTCTATTATAGCCTTATAAATGGGTTTGGTTGCAACTGAAAGAAATCCGTCACACACACGTCTGTCTGTCTGCACATCTGGCTGTGTGAGTAAGTTCGTATTCCCATCATCTTTTCGTGGGTTTGTAACCAACAGCATACCTGACAGTGTCGTTTGTTTTCAGTTCTTTATGTAAAACATGTCTAGACAGTTAATTGTTCACTGACTTGGGAGATACCATGCTTTGAAAAATGTGGAGGCTACCAACAGGATGGATATCTGCCCATAGAAAATGCTGTCCCAATAAGCTTTATTGCAACCCAAACCATAATGGAAAAGTAGACATATATATATATATATATATATATATATATAATATATATATATATATATATATATATATATATACACACACACACACACACACATGCATATATATATATATAAAAATATGCATAGAGAAAAATTACATCTTTATTATAGATCTGACTTTATAAAGCCAAAAGTTGTTTCTATTGCATTAACGTATATAGAAAATGTGAAAATTAATACTCCTGAAAAAATGCTAACATGTTATCAAGGCGATCCAAAATTAATAAATAAATATATATATAGTGCAGTGAATATATTGTCTCCATTACATAAAAATATTTTGGAATACTAAAGGAGTAAATTTATTCAATAAAATCACCATAGGCTTCAACCACAGCCTCCAGACGACTTCGGAATCTCCTGCAACTCTTCTGGACCGTTTCTTTATGTTGGTGAACACTGCCATAATCTTTGGTGTGTTACAAGGAGTTTTGTTGGTATCTCGCTCAACTGTGCCCCACACATAATAATCAAAGAGGTTGTGGTCTGTGGAGTTGAGTGGCCAGATGTTAGGGGTGATGTGGTTGCAGAAATTGTCTGACGGCCACAACTGGGTTCACCTGCATGTGTGGCATGGTGCAGTCCTGTTGCCAGACATGGGGTTTTCCAGTAGCCACCCCTCTTGACCCAGGACAGCATTACATCTTCCAGGCACTTGATGTAGGCTTCCTCTGTGTTGTATCTAATGCCATGTGGAAAGATGGAGCCATAACATCGCCATCACTAGTGACCACACCATGATGTTGACTGAATGTTTGATTTTTATCACTCTTGGTATATACCCTCTGATAGACACCCAAACACATGTTTGTATTGGAGTTTCCAGTGCAAATGCCAAGCAGTGCAGCATGTCGTTTCCAAATTTCTGGCAGAGTCAATTGCATCATGGTGCTGTTTTTCTCACAGATGGTACCCAACAGACCCTACTATATTGTGTAGTCAACAAAATCAAAAACAAACAATTTGCATGCACAAAATTAAAAATATAAAATGGCAATAATTTACCCATTGCACCCTGTATGTATGTATGTATGTATGTATGTATGTGTATAAACAAATAAAATGTTTCATATGATGATAGCTATTTACCAAACAGTATCACCTTAGATTTTCCAATTACTACATACTCAATCAAGGGGCACAAAAACAATAAGAATCTGCACTATCCTAGATAAGCAAACCAAATCAAATAAGGCAGCGACATAAGCAAACATCTCAACAAGAACGAAGCTCATTTAATATAACCAGCAGGACTGGCTTTTCCCCCCCATATGCTATCAATTGGATATCGACATGACATCTTACAACAGCATCACTACGTCAAGTAGGATCGAACGTCATTATGATTTCGCGCACGCGCACACACACACACATTGTTGGGTTATCGCTAGTTTCCTTTGTATTTGATTACATTAATAAAGCATTCTGTGTAGTTATTAACCTTATATTACATATCAAAGTAGTATGTGTAATATTTCTGTTATTGCTTATAAAGTGTATAGTTGACTTTGTTTGACATTTGGTTAGGCTGCAGACCTTAATCATTTTACTATAGATCGGCACGGCCAATGTTTTCCTTTTTCCTCATTATATTGCTAGGTTAACTTAATTGCTTCTATACTCCAGGATATTACTGATACTTAAGAGTTACTGACTTGTTTCTGACTCATTTTCCCATACTAGTTTGTCTAAATTTTCGAAATCATACTACCACCATTTATGTTTTACTGGTATTGTTTTTACCTAGTTCATGTGTCTTTACATATAAGTATGAATAGGAACCTGTTAACAGGTTGTTGAGAAAAGTACATTCATAGCTAGACTAAGATTTGAACCATTGTCAGTGGTTCACAGTGGTCTAGCTAATTTGCTTTATGTGCATAATTTTACTGATTTGTCATTGGACTGTGGCCATGCTGGTGTACCACCTTTATGGAGGGTATAATTGATAATTTGGAACCTTGGTACTTACTTTACCAATCCTTGGAAGCACGAAGGCTAAGTTAACTTCCTAGTATATGAACTCAAAACATAAGGCTATAACCAAAAATATATTTTGTCTAAAATCTCTACTGATTATACTTTCCACTGCCACACACACACAGACTAAATAGCTACACATCTGTATATACGATTATTCCCCCCACCTTAATGTCTGCACAAACATTGCCTGATGAATAGAAAAGTGGAAACCAAGTCCTGAATTGTTAGATTTCATCTCTAAGTATTTCTCACATCTGCACACATTCACTGCTATATTTATGGAGACTACACCCAGGCACCTCATCTCCATTCGCTTTTCCTCTTTCCTGCTTGAGTTACCATGTACCTCCTCCATAGCAAAACCACCTGTTCCTGTCCTGCTTTCATACTTTCGCCTTTCTAAACCCAGCACTCTCACACTGTGAATGGGGCTTGTCCTGCATAATACTTGGTGACCCCACCAGTGCTGGTGCTACAAACATGAAAAAGAAAAAAAGCACCTATTACCCTACACTTTGTAAATAGGTTGGCATTAGGATGGCCATTTGGCTTTGGAAACCATGCCAAAACAGACAATGGAGACCAACATTGCCCTCATGCTAGTTGAATCCTGTCAAACCATTCTATCTCATGCGAGCATGGAAAACGGATGTCAAAACAATGGTGATGGCATCAAGATGGGTGAGTCCGAAACATGTTCAGGAGATTGTTATATCCTCTACTTAATGTTACCAGCTGGTCATTAAAGCTCCATCCCAAAGTGATCACAAGCAGTTTCCACTGGCATGTAAAAAGCACCATTCAAATGGTGATTGTTACCAGCGTCGCCTTACTGGCACTTGAAAAACAATTGAACGAGGTTGTTGCCAGTGCCGCTGGACTGCCTCCTGCGCAGGTGGCATGTAAAAAACACCATTCGAGTGTGGTCGTTGCCAGTAGCACCTGAATAGCTCTCGTGCCGGTGGCACGTATGAGCACCCACTACACTCTCGGAGTGGTTGGCATTAGGAAGGGCATCCAGCTGTACAAACTCTACCAGATCAGATTGGGGCCTGGCGCAGTCATCTAGTTTAGCAGTCCTCAGTCAAATCGTCTAACCCATGCTAGCATGGAAGGCGGACATTAAACGATATATATATATATTATATATATATATATATATATATATATAATATATATATATATATATTAAAGATGTTATAATTCTGGAGTGAATGGTATATGACAGTACAAGAGATGTGGCACAAAGCCAATGATTATGATGGGTCAATGATTTCATTTTAAATGGCAACATAAAGTTTTGATGCATTTATATAATGTGTCCACTTCAATTATAGAGAGCAGACGAACAACCAGAATACAACTTATTACTTAAGGGTTCTGAAGTAAGAGTTGTAGTCACTTCTCACATTATAATGTGTTGTAGTCATTTGTACTCTCTCTCTCTCTCTCATTCTTGTGTTAACGCATCTTTGCACATGTAGAGCTATACACACACAGAAACTTTTTTTGTTTGCATCTGCACACATGCAAATATAAATGCAGAAGCAAACATGCATATGCAAACACACACACACATGGATGTGCAAATATGTACACAAGCACACACATACACACTTGCAAGTACATGCACAAGTATATGCATAAGTAAATACAGACACATGCACACACACATGCATATATTACATACACACACACATACATATGTCTCTGTGTGTGTGTATACATACAAAAATCAAAGTGTGGTGAATGAAGAGGAAACCATTCAAAATATAAACGCAAAGTTAAAAAAGAAAAAAAAAAGATAAAGTAAACAAACAAATGTAAAACTTCCATGGAATTTTCTGGTTGTTTGCAGTTTATGTTGGTGCTTATTTCTCTGTCTGTGTGTCTTAGCAGTAAGCATTGCAGAGGAAAGTGGTGACGGTGGGGTTTAAGAGTTCAAAAAAAAAAAAAAAAATCATTCCTCGTTCTTACAGGAGCCTGCTTCCTTCTCCTCTTTTAGTATTTCTGTCAAGGAAAACATGATGGTGGATGTTGATGGCGATCTTGAACTAATGTTTATATAACTTATCTAATCAAACTATATCTTTTTAGAAGCAAATTTAATTTAAAGTAGTGTATGCATTTTGGCAAAGTTCGTTTTTATTATTTTTATTAGTAGTTCTATTTGTATAAACTCTGTGTATAGATATTTCAATGTAATAAGTTGTGTCATCTCTTTGAGTTTACTTCTGTTATTTGAGTTGTTAAGAAGAATTATTTTTTTTCCTTCAAGTTCTCTTTTTGTTCTTTTTGTTTTTGTTTTTGTGGAATTTATCTTTGTTGGGTCTTTTTTTTTCCTCTTGTAAACTTTTCCTTCTGCCCCAATGTTTTTTTTTTTTGTCATTCCTTTAGAAGTAAAATAAACAAACATACAAATATTCATTTATTGATGAGTCAAAAGTGGAATGAAAACCTCCCCCAAAAGCAACAAAAAACCTCCTTAAGATATTTGAGCAAATATGTGTGTGTCTGTCTCTGTCTAAGTGTGTACATGTTACTACGTTTGTGTCCATATCTAAATGGGTGGTGTGTGTATTTATTTTACACACACATAGATGTCTTCCTCAGACAGGTTTAGTTATATTTTATTTGTTTTCATTTAGCTAAAATATTTCTCTCTGCAAATAGTTCTTGCCAATCTTAAATGTTGGTCGGTTTGGTGCTTTAATATAATTATTTTTAGACACACACACACGCAAAAACTAAATGCATAGAATGTATTTTAATAATTATAAAACCTCGCCCCCCTCCCTTTTTTCTCTCTCTCTTTTGCAAGTTTTCACATTTGATACCTTGTGAAAATAAAACTTTTTTTTTTACATACATACACTTCTTTTGTATAACTTTCCTATTTTAATGTAACTTTAAATAACTATGTTAACCTAAACAATTTTGATGTGTGTTTGTGTGTTTTTGATTATGATAAAATCGTTTTTACTTATAACACTAATTATTCATATCATCAAAAAAGCAAAATTATTTGTATTTTCAAATTAAGTAGACCTGTAACACATACTTAATAAATTGTTACTTGCAATCTATGACAAAATTTGAACCCGGGCCTTGAATACAGTGGAGCCTTTGAAAATTAGTATACAGAAAAGGAAGAAAAGCTTTGTTATGGTTTATGGTATCAGAATAAGGAATCTGGGTAGGGATTATCTACTGAAATAGTGAGTTCTTTAGATTTATGTAATTTGTCAGAAATGAAATAAATTATTTATTAATATCATCATCATCATCAAAGGTAGTGAACTGGCAGAATCACTGACATACCAGACATAATGCGTAGCAACATATCCAGCATTACGTCTTGAGTTCAAATTCTGCCAAGGTCAGTTTTGCCCTTTATACTTTCGGGGTTGATAAAATAACATATATCTAATATCACCCCCCTCCCCTCAAAATTGCTGGTCTTAATTAGACACCATTATTATTATTATTATTATTATTATTATTTGGTTAGCTTGGACTTCAAATAGTCTTAGAGCAAACCTACATTTCTACACAGGAATAACATGCCATAAGTCATCATTTAACGTCTATTTTCCATACTGGCATGGGTTAGACAGTTTGACTGGAACTGGTAAACTGGAGAGCTGCACCAGGTTTCTGTGTAAGAGAATATTTCAGTAACATTAAAATCCCACAGTTGAACTGCAAATGTTTTATTAATGTAAAAAAACAAAAAAATCAAAAAAAAAAACTACTAAGCATTTTACTGGACTCAGTTGTTTTTTGGTACATTTTTAAATGTTTAAAAGTTTTTTTTCTAATGTAACATGTAGATAAGTTTTTTGACATCAACTTTTGACTGTTTTTTTTTATCTACCTTGTAACACACATACAATGAATAGATAAACTGTTTATTATGTAGTACCAGGCAAAGTAGGTAGATAAAACAATGATAGATGAGATAAAGAGTTCTCAAGTTGGACTGGTTTGGTGGTGGTGGGGAGCAGTGGAGAAGGTAACTTACTTCACCAATCTAAAAACATGATTTGTTAATATTGTTATCACAGCAGGACCTAACATTGCAAACGGCTACTTCAATTCATTGCTATGAAGAGTATTTCTAGTGGGACTTTGGTGTAGCCCTAATCAGTATTAGGTTCAAATTTGGGACTGGGAAAATTTGGTCCAGTCCTCACCCGTTCTGTCTTGTGTTGTTGGTTGTTTTTTTTTTTTTTTCTATTTTAGACATAAATAAATTATCAGAACAATGTTCTTGTTCATCTACAATTATTCTGTGGTTAAGTGAGTTATGTAACTTTTTTTTTTTGACTGCATTGTAAAATACCTTGTCTAAGGGAGACATTTTAATGCTTATCACAGTATTTTCAATATATGAAATGTCAATCTGTATTACAGCTGAAATATTATTATTAATCATCAATAACTTTGGCTTTTCTATGTTTTTTTGAGTTAAGTTTCAACTAATTTCAGCAGTATCCTTTTTCATGTCTATATAGCTTTTACTGTCATGTTTCCTCCATATACCACTTACTCACACCACACCACACACTTGTGATACTTAAGTAGCAAATGTGTATGACACTCCTTGTTGATTTAGTAGTCAAAAATTTGGTTGTTCTTTATATAAGTGCCTTTATAGGATACCAAATACGGAGTTTTTTCAAAAATATAGGCCTGTCACCTTTTTTAAAATATTTCCCCCCCTATATCCCTTTTTGAATTGTAACTAACAAATCACTGTTCATTACATTTTCTGTCCACACTACCCCTTAAGCCACTGTTGAATTAACTGTTCTTAGAGAAGAAAAGCTTTGACCTATATTGTAAACTGGTCAGTAACACTTGAAGAGTGAATACACACACTAAATATGGTTGTTATGTATCTGCTTAGTATTTTCGTCACCATTACAACCAGCATTTCTCTACATCCTGTATTTGAAGAGTTCCTGCTTTGAGAGAGAAACAGAATGAGTAAGCCTCAACAATCCCTTGATGATTGTAACAATTAACCAAAGGTTTTATGCAACCACTGAACATGTGAGTCAATTGGTTGTGGTTATATTATAGTCTGATAAGTGCTTAGAGCATGAGAAGTATTATTGTGTGGTGGTGGTGGTCGTCAGTTGAACTGTTCAAGTAAAAAATTAGTGCTTATAATATTTTGTTTCTTATCTTATTTACTTTTAATTTTTTCTGTGAACCTTTCCCAGAATTATTTGGCAATGAAATAAAAAAAACTTTCATTTAGTGGTTGATTAAACTGATATCTTGTGTTCAAGACACCTGATACTAGCTTTGAAAATAATAATCTGCAGCAGCAGTAGTAAATAGTCCTTAGAGAAATAAAAGAAAAAAGAATTCTTAAGAACTGGTACTTAAGCAAAGTGGATCTTGGTCTAGTATATGGCTTACGTTTAGTGGAATGTTCTTGAGGGTGTATTGGTTTGGGGTTCCTGTCATTAAAAAGAAAAAAAAAAACTATTAGAAAGTCATTATTATGTCTTAATTTCTATTGTGTTGTACTTCATATCAGGCTATCTTTCTCCATTAAAGAAAAAAAGGATGCTGTTAGCATTCCCCAATGATCCTTTTTTAAAATCAGTTCCAAAAGATACAGAAAGAGAATTCATGCCAGCCCCTTAACTAGTACTTGATCAATGTCAGCTGAACCTCAGTGGGATTTAAGCTCAGGATGCAGATAGACAAAGAATACCACTAGGCATTTTATCCAATGCTTTAACAGCTCTGTCAATTTGTTACCACCCGACTTAAACTAATCTATGGATTTTACATGTCAGAAACAAGTGTTTGCATACATGCTCTTCCTTTTTTCCAGACTATTTCTTTTTACTCTGTCTACCATAGTAGATTCACATTCATGCTCACAATTTTAGGATGAGGCCATGTTTTGTTATTTTTCTTATCTAACTATATTACTGATATTTGGTAATGTACTCCTCCTAACATAGTGGAATAAGAGCCTAAGAGCTTCTCTCCAGTCTCTCCTATCAAAGAATTTAATCTCAGAACTTGAAAATCTAACAATATAAACTAGACCTGCTCCCAACAATCTATGCCACATTCTGTGTGCGCACACACACACTCACACGCTCTCTCCTTCTCTCTAAATAGACAGTTGGTTGACTTATTGTAATCAGTTGTTCATCAATGGTTGGTAGCCCTGTTAACTTTAGGAGTCCGAAAGGATACTGGAGGTTTTGTCATACATGCCTTTCCCAAGGGTCATAAGGTCATGTGAAAAACATTCTCTCCCGACCCCACTTCACCCCATCCATCACATTGTCAAATTCACTTCTTCCTAAGTTGGATCTGTCCTGGTTACAGCCTGCTAGCTACAACCAGCAAAAGATATCTTACTGCTCAAAGGTTGTTTTTTGGTTCCTTAGAATCCCTTTTTATATTTATATTTTCACATGCAATAGATAAATAAATAAAAAATATTTGCATTATGGGCTAAAAAGTCTATTTCTTGTTTTAAAATTGATTATTTCTAGTCGGCTAGGAAAAGACTTAATTTACACTTTGTTCTATTATTTTGGCAATTATCATTAAATCGCTTGTAATTTTATATATTGTAGTAGTATTAGTTGATAATAAATCATAATTTTTTTTCTCTTTTGCAGTACTATGAAATGTCATATGGTTTGAATGTTGAAATGCATAAACAGGTAAATATTTTTGGCTTTTCTTTTTAGCATTTTGTTTCCTGCTAAATATTGTTTATATTTTTTTAATCTTTTTATCAGCATTTAATCTTTTTTGCTTTTGTTTCCCCCTTAATTATCGTCCTCCTTCCATTTTCTTAAAAGAAAAAAAAAAAAGAAAAAGGAAATATTGTGACTCATTCACTTTAAGAAACACAAGATATTGTCCCCCTTTTTTAAAGTTGCCATCCTCAACCTTCCATCTTTTACAAAAGAAGGTAAACTGTTATTAATTTTAATAATGTGGTAGTTTCTACTAAACAGAAAAGATTGTTTGCTTGTTATTTCTTTTTGCCTTTTCTTCACAATGAATTCTCACTACTTTACCTTCCATTAACATTGTGGCATCTGTATTTTTATTGGTATTTTAATTATACACTTTTGGGAATTAAAGGCTTCTAGTCTCATTTGTAACAAAAGATTAAAAACACACTAGCAAACAATGTATAAGAAGGCAGTTAGGCTGGAGTAAAAGCATAGAATGATATATGTAAAAACTGGAGGTGGTTTGATGAAGATGACTCAGGATATATCTTGACATCCCATTGCTCAGTAAGAGAAGAAAGTGACTAAGGTATTTCTCATGTTAGTGGCACAAGGCTACTAATATTTAAGGAAGAAGTATTAAAACCACAAATTTTTCTATACACATTCCCGAGTATGGTGGGACACTGGTGAGGCTTGAGCATAGAATGAAATAGGGCTGAACTAAATATGATTTTCTTAAATCAGAAATTCTCAGACTGACAAATACCAGCACAGCAAGCCTCCATTTCCGGTCATTTTATAAAAAAAAAATGACACACTGTAGTCCTAGATAAACTATGCCTCAAGAAAAAAGACTGGATGCTCTTTCTTGGAGTAACTTTGATCAGGGGTTCTGCTAGGTCAGCACTAATTTAGGGCTAAACTACATTTTCCAGGTAGTCACGCAGACCATTGTCATGGGAGGGTTCATAACTCATGCAAATTAAGTATACATATATTTTATTTGCAGTACCAAACACTAGCTTCAAGATGGAATCTAATATCTAAACTTTGATAATTCCACCATCATTTTACATTTGCCTTATATGTTGGCATGATTTGTATTTGTTAGTTCTTGTTTGGAGTTTTTGCCTCTCCTAGATGGGTCTAAGATCATACCTTGTTCATACATTTTGTTTTTGGTATGGGTTTTTACAGTGTACTGGATGTGGGGTGCATTTTATTGCAGTACTGCTAGATTGGTTGTCTTGCTCCTAAGAAGACTGGGCTTCCTCTATGTTGTCTCCGTTCAAGGCACTGTGTTTGAGAGGATGACTAAAAGAGTGAAGTAAAGAGAACTGCTACGAGAGATTGATCGAAGTGAAATTATGACAGAGGAAAGTGATAGGAAGGAAAGGCTAATAGAAGAAAATAATAGACGAGACAGTAATAGCCAGCCACATATTGGTTATTGAATAGAAAATCAGCATGAGCAGTGTGATGGAGGAATGTACAACATAGCATGATTTTTTTTTCTTTTTAATTTGATATATATGGGTGAGAATTAATTCCAAAGAATATGGCCATTTAATATTGTTTATATAAAATGGCAGCTATTAATCTGTGTGTGTGCGTTTGTTTAGTGTGTTTGTTCAAGATATTTTTAAGCTATGGTCAACATTTGTAATGTCTAAGATGTTTTTAAATATATATAAATAGTACTGAAGTTTAATTTTATTACTTTATTGACACAGTTAATTGAAATGTTAGATTGGTTTATAGAGCAATGTGGCCTTTTGATTATAAATTGCTCAGCTCTGACATGAAGAGAAGGATCTGTGTTGGTGGTGGTGGGTTTTTTTTCTCTTCTTTTTTTTTTTCAGTTGGGTTGCTTTTGAAATTGGTAGTTACTTATTGGAGATCTTGAACTGATGTCATATTTATTGTACACCATCTACATTACACACTCAATATGTTAATGATGAGCATAGTTCATTTATTTTTATTCCATTATCTGGCTGGTGATCTCTTCTTGTCTCATTCCTTCCTTTCCTTCTTCCCACATCTGTTTTCTCTCCCTAGATCTCACTCTTTTGGACTGCTCCTCTGTCTTTATATTACAACCTCTTCTTACTCTCTCACTTCCTAGCCACTTCCTCAAATATTTTATGATACAATTGTTCAAATTTTAAAACAAAATTGTAGTGAAATTCTTGTGTAGTTAATGGATATGATTTTTATTCCTCCTCCTCCTTTTTTACTCTATCAAGTCATCTAAATTGAGGTTCGGTTTTTGTTTCTTCTCTTTCCATGTTATCTCTTTATTTCTTTCAACTGTGTTTGCCAAATTTATCAAATAATTACATAGTAAAGAACAACATTTTGTTCTAATGATTTATAATATGAAAAGAACATAGGCTGTGTGGTAAGAAGCTTGCTTCTCAACCGCATAGTTCCGAGTTCAATCCCATTGTATGGCACCTTGGCTGAGTTTTCTACAATAGCATTGGACCAATCAAAGCCTTGTAAGTAAATTTGGTAGACAGAAACTGAAAGAAGCCCATTATTGTGTGTGCTTGTCTCCCCACTACAATCGCTTGACAACTGGTGTTGGTGTGTTTACATTCCTGTAACTTAGCAGTACAAAAGAGACCAATAGAATTAGTACCAGGTAAGTTCTGGGGTTGATTCATTCAACTAAAAATTCTTCAAAGCAGTGCTCCAGCATGGCTGCAATCTAATGACCAAAAATATATAAGAACAATGTCAATAAATACGGCTGAAAAGAAAAAGGTATCAAGGAGAGGGAAGGCAACAGGGGTGGGGGATGGGGAAGAATATATTTCTCTATAAATTAACCTTATGTATGAAATTTAATCCTTAGGGCAGCATGTTGTCTACCTCTTTCTAGTGGCCTAGGAGCTAGGAACAATGTTGTCTCAAATTGTAAGGTCATAAGTTGAATTTCTGGACTATGTGGCATGTTGCTTCCTTGAGCAAAGCACTTCATTACATGATGCTTTCAATCCATTCCGCTGAAAACAAGTGCCAGCTTCAGCTGGGGTTAAACTCTGTGAAGGACTGGCATCTCATTTCAGGAGAAATCTTGTACTTTCAGTTGCTTGTACACTGTGGAGGCGAAGTTAAGCTCCAGCTTAAATTTGCCTGTAGGCTCATGACAGACTAACTTCATATTAATTATTTGCAAACAGACATGGGTGTGTGGTTAAAAACTTCACTCACCAATCACATGCTTTTGGGTTCAGTCCCACTGCTTGGTACCATGATACATCCTCAGGTTAACCAAAGCTTAGTGAGTGGATTTGGTTGGTGGAAACTATAAGAAGCCTGTCGTCTATATATGTGTGTGTGTGTGTGCATTCTAATCTTGACATTATGTGATAGTTGTAAAAGAGTGTCACTGTTATCAACATGTTTAGTGGTGGGCAAGTTGACCAGAAGAAAGGTATCTGGTTATAGAAAAATTCCATTTGACCTATGCTAGCATGGAAAAGTGGACATCAAAAACGATGATGATGACACTGAAATAGCAGTCATTTACTCCCACTTTCGCTCAAACACATTCACTCACAATGCAAACATATCTTTTACTATCTACTTGTTTGTCATGAGACTACAGCCCCGCTGGGGCACCGCCTTGAAGAATTTTTAGTCAAATGACTCCAGTATTTTTTGTTTTATTTTAAGCCTGGTACTTATTCTGTCTCTTTTGCCTAACTCTTAAGTTATGGAGAGACACACACCAACACCAGTTGTCAAGCAGTGGTAGAGGACAAACACAGACACAAGGAAACACACACACACACATTATTTTATTTATATGCATGTGACAGGCTTCTTTCAGTTTCTGCCTACTGAATCTACTCACAAGACTTTGATCAGCCCAAGGCTATAGAAAACACTTGCCCAAGGTGCAATGCAGTATGACTGAACCCAGAACCATGTGGTTGGGAAGCAAACTTCTTACTACACAGCCACGCCAGCCGTTCCCCATCCCACCCTCCTCAACAATGTGCACTTCTTGGCTTCTTCACAGCAAGCTCTTATTTCTTCAAGTGTTTTAGTCCACTATAATACTTTCCTTCAGTTTAGTGATTACTAACTACTTGTACCACCGCCACTATTATTACTACTGCCAGTAATGATACCGCTTAGCTCATTTAATTAGCATTCCATTTAGACTAGCCACAGTGTCCTATAATCACTCATTTCCTAAACTATTGGAATTAACCCTCCACCTAACCTCCTAGTTTTTCTTCTTTTTCCTGTGTCTGTTTTATTTAAAATTTTATTTCAAGATTTGCTGGAAAGTGACTTATAAGAAAATTGATTCTGATATCTTTGCTCTTGTTGTTGTTTAGGAAATAATTTTCTGCTAGCATTCAAGGAAATCTTATAGCTGGGCAGATATTTTCTTTCTACTTCAAGGATAAAGAATTCAGTCGTAATTTTGTATTAGGAACATTCAGTAAAAAATAAACTAAATAAATATATAGAATATTTTCTATAACTTTATATAAACTCTTAAAGTATTTGTACCAAATGTTAACCCGTTATACAATAACAAAAACAAGCTATATATTTTATTAAATTTCTCTTGAATCTTGATTTCTTATTACGATAGTAAAGGGTTATTAAAGATCTTTTCACTACTCAAGAAAGTAAGGCAAAAATGTTTGTACAACAAAGAAGTATATTCCATTTTGTTTCACTTTGCCTGTATGAACTTGTATTGCCACAGTTCAATTAAACTAGCTTGCAATTTTTTTTTTCCCATGCAAAATGTGTGTCTGTCTGTCAGTCATTTCATGTCCACTTTCCGTGCTGGCATAGTATATGTGTGTATACCTGCCTACACACACGCACACCTTATTAATTGTTACATATGAATTATTGATACATTCCTCTGATAGTTTAATGTTGTTAATTGTATGAATACTCACTTATATGCACTCTCAAAGATGAAAATAAATATCAGAATTTCTGTTAGTTATTGCTTCTTTCCCCCCTCCCCCCCATTCTCAACACCTACCTACTCTCCATTCTTTTCACTTGAATCTCCTTGTTTTCTCACTCTTGACAAATATGTATGCAGAGATATTGCCACCGGCAAACTGCAGAAGATTTATTAACCGTGTAGTATATACAAGACTGCTTGTTATACTTTCTTACTATCTTTCTTTCACTCTCTCCCCTATCTTCTCTCTGTCTCTCTCTCATCATCTTGAACACAAAAAGGCTTGTTAAGCCTGAAGCAGTGGTGGCACTCAGGCTGCAACTTGTTGAGGGCTCTCCAACCATTGCTTGAATGGTATAAACCACTAGTCTGCTTGATTGACCAGCTCTGCTAGTATTTTGCATAAGTGGCTCTTTTCAGCTGCCTATTATGGTAGTGGACAGGATCCTATTTACAGTTGTTGCCTGTCACTGCCTCTTCAGCCAGTTTACTTCAACTGTTTTTGGACCACTGCCAACAGGAAAAAGGGATTGAAGAATCTAGTGCCTATGAAAGAGGCACTTTTGTCACCAAGTGGTTAGTCTAACAATTGTCCAACAATATTCATGGAATGCTTTTAACCAAATACCGTTCTTTGGTGCAAATCTTGAAAATCTGTAAGAAATTGGTTTACAGAGCTGTTAGTTGTTAGATTCCACAAAGTAATTCTTACAGCTTATCAACATTTCTAAGTAGCTTTTGCTTCAACAAGGTTCTTCATATTAATGTATTTCATATATTCTGGAATTATCTGAAGGATATCTTTAATAAAATCGCTGTCAATCCATTTCTGCAAACAAGTTCAAGATAATGATCAAAGGAAAACATTCTTTTTTTCTTCCTCCTCTTCTTTTGTAACTTGACTTTTACTTTAATTGCTTCATGGCTAATTCTCAATTATTTGCCAAAAGTCTCCACTCCATAAGTTTGCTGTATAGGATCTGTAGTACTCCAATTTATTTGTATTGTGTGAAAGTGCTCTGTGCCAGATAACAGGGATATCTCTGCAATGTGTTACACATGGGCTGTTGCTAGGTTACAATTATGTATTCACCATCAATTAATATTGTGTATCTGTCCAAGATGTTGAGTTGGCAGAGTTGGTTAAATGTCAAATAGAATGCTTTTTGGTATTTTCTCGTTTGTGGTTCAAATCCTGCCAAGGTTAATTTTGCATTTCATCCTTGAGCTTGATAAAAGTACCAGTATTAAAATAACTACCTTCTCTCTTTACCTTGTCCTCTTTTTTTCTTCTCTCTCTCTCTCTTTCTCTCTGTCTCTGTGGAAGAAATCAGATATGTTAAAACCTGGTGGAGGTTCTATCAGTTTTAAAATGCCCAAGATAGTGTGTTATGATGACTTTGTCAGGATTAGAGAACCCATGGAAGAAGAGATCTGTTCTTTTCTAATGTGAATAGAAATTTCATTAGAATATTGGGTTTTTTTGGGTTTTTTTTTTTTAAATGCTCTTACTCTGCTATTAATAGAAATCATTAATTTCACTGCTGTAGTGTTGTTTGTAATTTAAACCCTGCAACATACTCCTTCACATCAGATTACATAAAGGTGGTATTCTCTGAAATCTGCAAATGTTTACAAGAAAACAAGCGTGTACACACACACGCGCACACACACACACACACACACACACACAGACGATCCTTAAATATCACTCTTCATTCATGGATTGACATTTGAAATGTACTAACATCCATGGACACAAAATAGCATTCCCTTTAAACCACCTACTTAAAAAACTACTGGATGCATTTCAACACATGTAACAGATTTTTTTTTTTTAAATATCAACATCTACACTTTCGATTAATTTTGATATTACTTTCTAGTCTCATTCCCTCTCTAAACCTTTTTCCCCACCTCATTTCAAACATCAAACTATATTATGTTTCCCACTCTTACACACACTCTCTCTTTTTTTCTCCCTCTTGTGTTTGTGTGTGTACATCTTGATGGTTGACCCAAAGTTCTTAGATAAAAATATGATTTGCTTCATGTGTGTATCTGTTTTACTTTAAAGGCCACCACCTCCCATTCTTCCTGTTTCGTAATTTACTGAGAAATGCCTTATGCACCAGGGAAATGTCTCAAAAGAGCAACACACACACACACCTTGTTTTTTTTTTTTTTGTTTGTTTCTGTTGGATGGGTGATTGGTTTCTGCTCTCTTATTTTATTTTTGTTTTAATCATCAAGCAGTCTTTAAGGTCTGAAATAGGTTTTGAATTGAGGAACTATGGCATTAAGTTGATGGCTATTAAAAGTAGAGATTGCAGAGTAGCTAATGGCAGTCTTAGTGCTTCCTTTGTCTATAAGGTGACAAGCAGTGAGTTTTAAAAAAGAGAATGAGAAGAAACCACATACATACATTTTCCGTCATTTTTTCTGTTTTTTTCTTTGTTATTGCATATAGATTCGTTTTTTTTTTTTTTTACTTCATTATCTTTCTCTTTCTGTTTATTTCTGTAGTGTGATATGTGTGTATTGAAGTAATATATATATATATATACATATATATATATATATATATATATATATATATATATATATATATATATATATATTTTTTTTTTTTCTTATTTAACAAGACTTTGATGACAACTGCTTGTATATATTTCTTATCAGGTGGTTTTATATATATTTAGAATCATGTCACAAGGTATGTGTGTATCTATAATACATGCCAGTGGAAGCAGTTATTATATTCACTTTCAACAACAACCACATCCTTCAAATTGCTTTGCCTACCAAGTTTTAATGGCCTCACAAACCCAATCAAAGAAAATCAGATAGATTCCATGCTGATAATGATTTCTTCGAAATAGCTGTAAGAAAGAAGAGAGAGAGAGAGAGGTGGGGATGAAAAAAAAAAAGAGCAAATTATTTGAGGTTGTCTCCCCTCACCTCACCCCATCCTCTGCTGAATCTGCTTTTATTGATTGCTGCTGGCTGAAATATAGTCACCCCCCCCCCCTTTATTTTCTGATACCTTAATGTTGTTTAACCCCAGGTCATCCCCGATTGAGCAAGCCTGTGATCAAAGCATTGCATCTATAGCCACACCATATTTTTTTTCTTATTTATAGGAAATTGTAGACCATATTATACATGTTCCCCTTCCCCCATTTTTTTTTTTATAGAAAGTGGTATGTGATTTGAGGTAGATTTGAGTGCTATTCATTGTAGCTTGAGTGTCCATGTAGTGGCTCCCTCATTGGCTTGGTTAATTTTGTAATAGTGAGTGAGGCTGGTTAATTTAAATGTAATTTATTCCTACATAATCACACTGGGTTAATTATTGACATTAAAGATGTGAACTTTTTTTTTTTAGTTCTGTTTTATCTCTCTCCCAATATATATATATATATATATATATATATATAGTCAACCCAATTAGATATAGAATATTTCACTTTTGAAGTGCTGAGCTGTCTTTTAATGTTGCTTAGTTCTGACTATGAAATCTTGGTGCTTTTTTTTTACTGTAGAAATAGTTGATTTAACTAAAATAATGAATGCATATGATCCTTTAGGGTTTTTTTTTTTTCATTCACTTTTATTTCACTAACTAATTCTGTACTGAGTTACCATGGTACTTAGTAGAGTTGGTGCCATTACCATAATTACAATTTTCTCTGTCATTTCCTCTCTCTCTCTCTCTCTCTCTCTTGGATGCACCAATCTGTATAGTCGGAGCATTATCTCCAAACTAGAATTACAGCATATATAATATTTCTGAAAATAGAAATTGTATTTTAAAGATATTGACAATCCTTCTTCATTTTCCACCTTCGTTTCCATTTGTCTTAATTAGCTGTAAAATGACTTCTGTTACCTACCACATACACACATACTCTTGCTCAGAGGCATATATGATGTTTTGGAGTATTTACAAAAGTGATGCACCTGTAAATGGAACTTTGAATCAATCCAGTCTATTTTCTGGGTAGCTAGTTAGCTCTGAGCTCAGAAGTCGATGCTTTCTCTCTGTCTAGGCATGGCTGCCATGTTTCGATTGGGGTGTCCTGCCACGCATAGGGATGCTCTTCAATCTATAAACAAAACTGTGTTGAAGGTTAATTTGTTTTGTTAGAAGCATTTCATATTGTTAACATACTTTGAATGGATTTAACTTCAATCTAACAACCAGCAACGAAGCTAATTATTGTATTTGATGGCATAAAAGATATACAGGCATATTAGATACATCCCAATGTCAACTATGCATATTCAGGAAAAAGTGAACATCAGGGACAAAATTAGCTTATGGGAGATCCAACTCCACATATAGGGCCCAGGGGGAGGGTGCACCTTATATGCTACCAAATGCAGTACAAAAGCTGCTAGTAAAATGAATCTTATTGCCGAATTGTGATCTGCAATGTATGGTTCTAAATCCCTAAATAACAGCAACAATAAGTGTGCAGGGATTAGCAAAAGAGTCTGGAGAAGTTGGTACTTCATTTTCGCTTGGTTACCACCACCAGTAGTTGTAACTCAAGGAAACTCTGGACCTTTTTAACATTGTAAATACTATCTAAACCCCACTCCATTCAGTTTGTAAAGGTAGTTTGGATGAGAGTAGAGTGGAGTAGGACAGGTGTTGATTTTTAGATAATTTTGTGAAAGTTAATGATTAGAGAAAAATTGGTCCTTTTCTCAATTTTTTATTTGGGAGGATATTTCTCTTTTGTAAACTCAGGCAAACAAAAATTTTCTTCAGATCTTCATTGTCATCCCAGTAAATTTCATTAAATGTAATTCTTTTGTGAAAATTGTTTCCTGTATGTTATTTACTCCCGTAATTTTCTTTAAATTCTCAGCTTTATTTCTTTTCCCATGAACTGTAGATTGTTTTACTGTTAGAGATGATGCCATCCTGAATGCTAACTGTAATAATCAGTTGTCAAGAAGTAGTAACCTTTTATTCTCAGTTAGATTAGAGAAAATACACAATCAAATAGTTTTATAAGCATTTGCACTCTTGGCCTTTTCAGCATGCTTGCACCAGGCTTCAACAGCTGCTGCCTGTGAAGTCAGTATACGAGGCAAACAACAGATGAGTTTCCTCTTTCCAGCGCTGTTGACTCTGAGGTGGTGCACCTGCTCTATTGACTGTATTCCCAAGAAAGCTTCTGCAATAATTCCTTTCTGCATTATGTCTCTGGCATATTGTTAAAAACTAAGCCCTCTCTTTTTCCTTCTCTTATAACTGCCACTACCATAAGAAATTTTGTTGGTTGTGTTTTTGTCACTCCTTTATCTTTATTTTGAACCATCAATGTATAAATTGCTCTGTCTCTTTGCTTCTGTAACATTTGAAATTCCACATTACATGCTTGCCTCCCTCGTGTGTGTGTGTATGTATATAAATATGTATGTATGTTATGTATGATAAGCATCCTCTTTGTATATATTAAAAGTGGTAGATTGCTACATGAGGGGAATTTGACTACTCTTTCTAGCAGATTGAGGGAATGACCTTTAGATGCTCACCCGTTGGAATCTAAATATTATTTAGAACTAAAGGACAGTCAATTAAATCAGTCTTATTGGTTTGTACATTATTTCAGCACACCCCTGAAGGATGAAAATCTAAGTTGACCATAGCAGGATTTGAACTCAGAAGTTAAAGTGTTGAATTGAACTAAATATCAGGAGGCATTTTGTCATAATAATAGCAATTTCTTTAGACAACTTATCATGTTTTGGTCCTAAATCAAATTGAGAGAGCAGACTCAAACAATCCCAGAAATAGTGTAGCTGGCATACAATATCTAATGTTTACTTCTTTTTGTAAGTCAGCATGGTACAATTTAAGGGAAATTTGTTGCTATTTCTTGCAAATAAAGCTACTACATGGAGGCTCCCTTGATCCATTCTTTTCTACTCTAGGCATAAGGCCTGAAATTTTGGGGGAGGGGGCCAGTCAATTAGATCGAACCCAGTACACAACTGGTACTTTATCTATCGACCCCGAAAGGATGAAAGGCAAAGTCAACCTTGGCGGAATTAGAACTCAGAACATAAAGACAGACAAACTACCGCTAGGCATTTCGCCCTGCGTGCTAACGTTTCTGCCAGCTCGCCGCCTTGATCCATTAGCATTCAGATTACTCTGTCAAAAGTAATGCTTATTTATTCCACATTGTTTTTAAATTCATCTTGCATTATTTTGTGGCTTTGAGAGTTTGATGAGCTGTTAATTTTTAGAATGATATTGTAAGGTTGGTGAAAGAAGTCAAATCCAACCAGTCTGAGCATAAAACAGGTTGACTATTTTTCCTGGATAAGGCCAGTTTAAATGCTAGAGGTTCACAGCAAGTAGACTTTATTCCTTTTGCTGTTCAAGGGGGCTCAAAACCTCACAATTCAATATGGCAGGAGCCGATAATTCAGTGATTTAACCAGTGAGCTACTGTAGAAGGTTTCTGAATTATTTGCACTGTCTTCAAATAAAAATAAATAGTTGCATTAATTACTTATTGCTTTAATGTCATTTTATCTTGTGATAGCTTCATGTTGTTGTTTATCTTGTATCTAGTTTTATAGGATTTGCAATGCAGTTAGATATGCTATTATAGATATATAAGACTCCAATAAAGAGAGTGAGGCAGAGAACAACACAGCTAATCTATAATTGGATGTGGTGGAGGTGAAGGAGGGGAGGGTTAGATAAATCTAAGATGTTTCTTTAAGAGAAAGATGTGTGTGCATTGATCTTTTTTTCCTTTTTTCTTTTCTTCTTTTGCTTGTTTTATATCTTGATCAATTTCTGTTATATCAGCAAACTAGTGCCATTTGTGTAGTTGATAAACATATATGTATATTTCTCTGTGTGTGTGTGTGTGTGTGTGTGTGTGTGTGTGCATACATACATGCACACACTCATACATTAACACATGCATGCAAACATGGTGGGAAGACAAAAAGAAAGAAACTAATCCATTTTGTAATGTTGGAATATTTGGCATGTCAACATTCCCCGTTGCCTTCCATTGCTCTCTATTCAAGTTTTCTGCCCTTTTTTTTTTACATTATGTAACCCTCTCTTCAGCTTTATTGTTACAGCTGTTGTCTTGGTAGTGATGGTGGTGCTATTGGTAAATATACACGTACCTCCTTCCCACATACACAATACAATATATACATATATGTACATGTGTGTGTATGTATGTAATATAAAACACTAATGGCTACCATATTGATTGCAATCTTCTCTCCACCTAAATGTCCATTGTTTTCTTTCCACTTCCTCTCCCATTAGACTGCCATATATATATCTGGTAGTCAGTATCTCTCTCTCCCTCTTTTGTCTTATTTCTGCCTCCTGGTCTTCTTTACTCAAATTCATCTCCTCTGTGGTTGGCAACACATCTTGCCAATCATCAATGTTGGAAACAATGGAGAAAAACAGTTTGTGCTAGATTATTTGACAAGATAACCTTAATATATGATTTCTCTCTCTCTCTCTCCCTCCACATTTTTTGTTCTTGTTTTTTTTTCTTCTTCTTTGTATTCATTTGTTTAATTTACAGATAGGAGAAAGACTTAACTAATCTCTCACTTGTGTGTCTATACATATTTCATTAGCTGCCAGTTTTATCATCATAGAAATGGATATTCAGATATAAGCTGCTGTTTCTGTCAGTGACACACCATTTGTGTTGCTGCAATGGCATGTTGCTGTAAGCTGAGGTCCTTGACTCTATGCCGGGTGGGCCATTGGACATTGGGTAATATGTAGTCAGTTAAGAATACAGGGATATCTTGTAGCTAGCTATAAGCATCAGGTGCAAAGGTATACTGTTAGGAAAGTTTTATTGTTGTATATCCCCAGATCAGTATAGAAAAAGCAGATGTTAATCAGATATTCCAGTTTTGGCCGTCTTATAATATTTTGTCTTTTTGGGTATCCTTTTGTAAGATGCTAGATATTCTCATTATTATAGTTTTCTGAAACACACACCCATATTCATCATCATCATCATTGATTTTTTTTCTTCATCTGTTTTTTTTCTGATGCCAACCCTTACGGCTGGGCATTTTGTTAATAGTTGACATAAATGCCACTGTTAGCCACTAGTAAAGTGATGCCGATGCAAAGTCATGAAGAGACAAATATGCATGCACACAAACACACACACACATGCAGGCTTAGAAGACTTAGAACTGGCTTCCATACAGTTTCTCTCTACCAAATGTTTTCCACTGGACATTGGTCAGTCCACAGATATATAGAAGATGCAGACACTTGCCTATGTGCCATGGAGTGTGATTGAATCTAAAACCACAAAGCTGGAAAGTGAAATTCTTAACCTCACAGTCATGCCTGCAGTTTATCTATTTTAATTTACCTTACTGTTACCTTGATCCAAAGACCTGTCATAGATCCACAGAAGCTTTCTGTGGTAGTGTTAGAATAAATTTATTTGTATATGCCTTTCGCTATTATTGATCATCTTTTGAAGGAAACAACTGATAATGATTTCAACATTATCAACTTAAGAAGAACATGGCATGAAACAAAAGATTTGTCTTGCGGCATTTGTTGACCTACAGAAGATATTTGGACAGGGTGGCACCTACTTAAGTGTCATGATCAGCAGCATGAAGGTTAAGTATCCATGAGTGGCTTGGCTATGAGAAACATAAAAAAAGGGGGTTGTGTGTGTAAATGTGAGGATTAGTGGTGTATATTAAATGGCCAGATTAAACTTCAGGTAGACGATCACATTAATACCTCCATTCCTAATCAAAAAGGCTATTTACATTCCAATATTAGGATTAAAAGCATCCCTCTCAGTTAAACTACTGAAGATCATTGGTAGTGTAAGATCTCTTGTGAAATACTTGTCTTTCTTAGCTCAATGATTAATGAACTGAGCATGAGCTACAAAGGAAAATTGTTAATTTTGGTAACCCGTTTCTTACTAGTGTGAACATTCTTATAGTGATTTGGCATTATTAGAGGAATTTTAGAATCTTAATGTCAAAGCACAGAAATTTGCATGGTAATTTTTATCTGTTAAAATTATTAACTCTCAAGTCTCTCCTTATCATCTTGTATTAGAAGAGAAGCATGTATTGGATGATGTAGTCTGTCCAAGATACACTCTTCAGGTAAAGATGGGAATGGCATCTTGCATCGCATACCTACTTCTTAAGGGTACACCTAGGGTCAACAGTATTTAAATAAGTCTTCTGGTCAATATTGAAATAACCAATTGCTTGGTTGCAGGAGGGAGGTGTGTGTGTGTGTGTGTATGTGTATGTATGTGTGTGTGTGTGTGTATGTATGTATGTATATATATATATATATATATATATATATATATATATATATATATATATATATATAGTAGTTGACCTTCTCATGTTGGTAACCTAGCTTGCTGGTAAACCAAACACTTATGAGGATATCAATAAATTCTCAAAGAGTTAATGTTTATTCCTTTTGTGTGGAGTGATCCAATAAGCTAAATAGACAGAATTTCTATATTTCCTATTTTCATTTCAGATAATTTAAACTAAATTCATCAAACACGCACACATGTATGCACATCTCCACTCACTCTTTGTCTTTCCCTCGTTTTCTAGCCTTTTCTCCATCTATTTTCTTAAAAATTTCTCTCATCATCTCTATCCGTTTTCTTCATCCTTTTATCTCTTTCGTTTCATTTTGTCTTTCATCTTTTCACTCTTTTATCATCTACCCCTTCCCTCTACCTCCCACTTCATGTAAGACATTCTTCAACAAAATTCCTTACGTTATCTCTACTTATAGCATTGATTGTTTTTAAAATCTCAACAAGTCTGTAATGAACTCAATTTTATACTTGTGTTATTATGACATTTACTACTGGAATCTCAAACTTAAATTAATTAAATGAAGGCCAAAGATACATAAAAGGTCCTTGATTTTTAAGCACTGGAATAATTGCTTTCCACAGATATTCATCTACAGCTGCTCCCATACTCCCCACCGACTGCTAACAACTGTAGACTATAATCAGTGGCTGTCCTCAAATTTATTTTCTTTTATTTTCTTTTTAAAGGTTGAAATCAATTATCAGAACTGAATCTATTTCTTTTATGTTCATTCCTATTATACGCTTGCATTCCCGCATGCATTTCACATTCTACTCTCAAACCACTCATCTTTTTTTAAAACAAACAAAGAAATTTTCAACAGTTTATATTTTCTGCTTTTGGTTTTTCTACATTTCTTTTTGATTTTTGTTTTTTGTTCTTTCCGCTTGTCTTTTGAAAAATATTGTTTATTTAATTATGGAGAAAATATTTCTGTTTTATTATTGATTCTTTAACTCTTTACTTCAAACTTCGTGTTAGTGGTGGCAAAACACCTCATATTTCACTTTTCCTCCTTTGGAACTTTGGCGGCTGCTATTGCAATCTGATTGATTTTTTACTTCAAACTCAGGAGCTGATTAAAAAAAAAATATTAAACATGTAATGTAGTCAATCCACTCCACTTTTCCTATGCCCCTCCTACAAGTTATATTTTATTGCTGTTTAAACTCTAGACTATCCTTGATTCAGTTGACATAGGACCATCCCCATCTATTTTTCAGACAGTATCTTTGACTACATTAAAATGGTAGGGTGTAGTTGGAAGGAAATTTTGGCTGCTATTTCTTGCAGGTTGAGGGACCATGTAGATGCTCCTTTGTTTACTGCTCCATAAAAGTTTAGTAACCTCGTATCAGTATGAGATGTCCTTCTTTAGATTCATGTTTCTTCTTTTGTCCCAAGTGTTTCATTTCCCTCATCATCCTTGTTGATGTTACATCAACATAGGTTTGCTCTGCAGTTTGAAAAACTAGTTTGGCATGGCAGAAACATGCCCTCTTCCAGGTTTCCTTCTTACACAACATGAAACCTTTAGTTAATTGCCACACCTACTAATATTCTCGTATTACCTTTCCTGTAATTTCTCCATGAACTGGTGCTAATCTTGCTTGTAATAACTACAATTCTACTACTGTGTTCACCCAAACAGTTTATGACTGCAAATGGCTATTGTTATCTTCTGCCACACAATCCAGTCGACAGAAATTTATTAATAACGCCACTTGTCTGCATTACTGTATTGAATCTATCTCTGGCCATATTGTTCTGACATTTTATACTGTGCTTGTTCTTAGTTACAGCTTTAGTTCTCCTCTTCTATTTCCTTTCCCTCTCTCCTCTGTCTCCTTTGGTAAAGTCTGTTGCACTGAGAAGTTCTGACATGCTTGATAACCATCACTTGAACTGTCAATAACACCTATTGATAGAGCTTGATAGTTCACTTGAAACTTGTCCAACCATTAACAGTGATTAGTTTGTCCTTACCAATCATTTTAGTGGAATTCTAAATTCCTATAAAATCTCATTTACTAGTCAGTACTTCATCATCTCAAATTTATTCATAATTCCAAACTACATGTTTAATCCCATCCGTTTCTCCTTTATACAGTAAGCTTCATGATTAAATTGCCACATTACAAACCACTTATAAACTATAAGCCCAAAATTTTGTCTGTAAATGTAAATGCTTCCTAATCTCAAAGGACTTTGCTTGTTTCTAGTTTTATGGTGTTGGGGCAGATATGATAAATATCTCATACTTAGGATGCTGGATTGTCTCAGTTAACATTTTTTTGATAGTGTGCCTGTTCCTAACAGTCAGGTAAATTAGGACAATGTAAAGTGATTTTTTCCTCCACTTCTAAAATAATTATATATTTGTGGTGAATTGGAACTCACCACATATGAGTAATGAATCCCCATACATTATTCATTGTTGTTTTACCCCTGTTACGTCTTTACCCCTCCTGCATTATTTCATGTGTATTATCTTTCCCACCCACCTATCTATCAGGTATTTTCACTTAATAGTTTGTTATAAGAAGAGCATGAAGCAAAAGAAAAACTACTTCTGCAAAATCATGCAAGTTACCTGTAAAAATGAGTGTAGAATGAATTCGGAAAGCAATTTGTATATAACATCTACATGAACTTAAATATATTTTGGTGGGGTGGTGGTCATGGTATATGCTGGGGAAACCCACCCCATCACCATCACCTATTTTGGTGGGACTGATGTTCAATTTTGAATAGCTTTAAGGGACAGATGCACATGAAGGGATTCTAGTCAGTTGCAACACTGATGATGAAAGATTACGGGAAAAGTGTTTGGGTGCAGAATTTGGAAAGTGATACTATAAAGATGATTAGCAGGAAAACAACTTGGGGCTGTGAAGATTATTTTGTAACATGCCATGTTCAGTGAGCAGATGTCATGGCAGTGTCAGTAGAAGTCTAAAGAGTAACCTTAAAGGGTTCCAGAGAAAATTTCCCTATTTTGCCTGTGAAATTTGCATAAACTCTGGGTGTTGTGAATTAGTATTCAAGCACATGTTGCATTTGGTAGTGGTAGTTGTGTGTGGTTTAGTAAGATCTGCTTGCTGCCACTTCTGGCATAGAATCACTGATGGATTGATCACCTGGAGTAACCTGTAAAAATCCAACCCTTGTGAAAAGGTTTTGCTGTTTATTATATTTTATTTGAAATGTAAAAATGTTTTGAAAACAGTGAAAGCTTGCAAAGGCAACATGTAAAGTGTGTTTGTTTGTCTTTTAAATTCTCTCTTGTTTCACATTTGAATTTTTCTGGGTGATCATGTTGCCTTTAGCACTTAAACTGACCATATCCAGTCCAAATATTCTGCCTATTTTGTGTTCAAACCAGCAAAGTCCAGCCTCTCACACCTACTTTACAATGTCATTCTAAAAAATGCTATCACATTATTGAAATCTCAAAGCTATCAGATAATGTATGATGAAGCTAAAACAACGTGAATAAATAAACATTACATTTGACAGAATAATCTGAGTGCTAAAGGGTTAAACACTGTCTGACATCAACCAAATACAAATATATTAAGCCCTGGCCTGAGTTGAACTTTTATAATTTTTTTTTTTAGTCTTGTGAACATTCTATATTTTGTACAATGTTAACTGTCCAGAAGGATAAAGATGTACTATTATCCTAAGTTGAATACCTAAACTGCTGGAAGGAAGTGAAGTCGACAGCAAAAATATTCGAGCCTCAGATAAAATACTTTGCAGTATTTGTTTCAGTTTTTTTTTTCTTTACGGCTTCACAGACCCCAGTTGAACCGTCCAACCCATGCTAGCATGGAAAGCGGACGCTAAATGATGATGATGATGATTCTGGATTTAAAACTTCATTTGAGGACAGTTTTATACTTCATCAATTAAGTACTGGGGGAGGGGGTTTAGTTTAATTGATTACCAAACAAGAACTGAAATCCCCAAGGTAGCCTGTTTTAGCCTTCAGTTTCATACTGACAGCTTCCTATAAACAGCATTGGTGACAAGGAGAGAAATATCTGCTCTACTTTGTGGGTGAGTGGTGGCCTTCCATACAACCTTACCTGGGCATGTGCACTGTGGAAAACACTCCAGTGTTGTGTACCACCTTCTACAAACCTAAACTGAAAACAAGCCACAGATCATTGATCTCACAAGATATGCCAAAGATTTCAGATGAGTGTAAATATAATTTTGTTTCATTCTTCCTGGCTCTGTCATTTCATATCTTATTAAGATAGCCAAGTGATGATGGTATTGTGTCAAAGTACTTTTTCTTGGGATAAGCAATTTTTTATTTTATTTTTTTCTTTAAATCTATTCTTTCTTTGTCAACCTATTCACTAAAAGTTCCTTGGAGTCACTTTCTGACTTCTGGAATTGAACTAATATTTTATATCTTTTATTGTTGATTTTATATTTGCTGTTATTATACATGTATGAATGTATATATATATGTGTGTGTGTGTGTGTGTGTGTGTGTGTGGGTGTGATTATTTTTTTCCATTTCATTTTGCTAATCTGATCTTTTAAATTCAGTTTAACATGTTTCTTACAATTTCATTTTTCTCTCATTTTCATTTTTTTCTTTTATTTTGTTTGTTTTACAGACAGAGATTGCAAAGCGGTTGAATGCAATCTGTGCCCAAGTTATTCCATTCTTGTCACAGGAGGTAAGAATATAATGCAATGCTTCAGTTTTAGTGATGCTCATCTGAAGAAAAAAGCTCATTCATTTTGTTATCACTCACCTTGTTATTTTGGCATTTAAAAAAAAAAAAAAGAAATTTGTCTGTATTCATTTTCAATTTTCACTGATCTGCAATTGTATATTGTCTTGTTGAACCACATACCCACCCACCCCTCTCTCTTACACACACACACACACACTGCCTTGAATTTTTAGCCAAGTGAATTGACCCCCAGTAGTTTTTTTTAAAGCTCAATACTTATTTTATTGGTCATTTTTGATGAACCACTAAGTTATGGGGACATAAACACACAAACACACAACAGATTATTTTTCTTTTTCAGTTTCTGTCTACCAAATCCACTCACAACCCGAGGCTATAGCCCAACCTGAGCCTATAGCCCAAGGTGCCAAACAATGTGACTGAACCCAGGACCATGTGGTTGGGAAGGAAGCTTCTTACCACACAACCATGCCTGTGTATATATATATATATATATATATATATATATATATATATATATGAGGGTATCCAAATCATGTGCTTTTGGGTTATGCCCCACTGCGAAACACCTGGAGTTGACCAAAGCCTTGTGAGTGGAAATGGTAGATGAAAACTGAAAGAAGCCTGTTGTGTGCATGTCACTGTCTTACAATGTTGGTCGTTTCCAATTATTCATGAAAACATAACCGACCTTTGGGTAAATATTACTTTGTTTGGAAACTGCTGAGAGTTGTCAGCTGAAAGGGAATTCAGCCATAGAAAATATGGCTCAGTGAATTGTCTGACCCATGCAAACATGAAAAGTGGATGTTACTCTACAAAGATCAAATTTGTACGCTTGGTTATGTTTACTATAAAGAATTTAAGTTTCCTTTTCTCCACTCAAGTGGGATTAAGAAAATAGTGCAAAAGAAAAAAAAAATCTCTTCTAACTTCGTCAGATCCTTTAAGTTTATAAAAGTCCGCCCTTCTATGCACGCTTATATTTAGTCTCTCACCACGCACACTATAAAACTTAAATACTAGATCTAATAAATATTACTGTAGGTTGAAGTTCTGAAAGCTCTTATCACTTTATACATTGTGAGAGGGTCTGTTCAAGCTGTAATAACATTAACATTTTGCGGCGATGCAACTTTCTCTTGAAAAAGTAATATATGTGAGAATTAAACATGATTTTTTAATAATTTTTTTTCTCTTCTTTTGTACGCATGTTGCTAAATCATTTCTGCTTATTTGCTATATAATCCATCCTGTACCATGTGTGCAGGTTCCACTGCATACAGCTAAGCAGTATTAGCAGTTCCGGTGATGAAGTCGCTCACTGCAGCTGACATTCAAAATACACTCTGCACTACATAGTTCTCTCCCTTGCTCGTGAACCAAAAGATTTCTTTCTTTCTTTCTGGGAACAATTAATAACGTGATCCACTTGAACGTTTTCAAAACATTGTTTTCCTAGAACCACTATTGATAACTTGATAGTTAATTGTATCATTTGATGCTTAAGAAAAACAATAGCAGTATTTGTAGTATTATATAATTTTTCGTTTTGAGTGGAATATATTTATCAAACGACTATATATATGTCCCGACTCCCTTTTCCAAATAAATGCTGTATCATAACCGATAATTCACACGCTCTATATTAAAGCATTTGTAAATTATATTGTTTTTTCATTTTATTTTATTTCTTCCAACAAGTCTTTTATAACATATCATTTAAAAGAGAAAAGTGTAAATTAAAATTACTTGTATTTATTTTCTGAAATAAGTTCTGAACAAAAATTTTAAACAAAAAAAGACAAAAAAAAAATCTTTTTATTGCTTTCGAACAAATTTTCTTTTTCACCTTGTAAATTCCTCCGAGTTGTTTCGTTGCTTTTTTTGTTGTTTAAAAACTTGTGTATTTTTTACTTTTTCTTTTTTCACCCGAGATTGTCTGTAGTAAATTTATTTTATTACCTGTCTTGTGAATTGTGTGTGTGATGGGGCGGGGAAAAGGCCAAATGTAATTTTAAAACAAAAAAAATATCGTTGAACAAAAGAAGGGGTTTAAAATGACGCAAGTTAATTTTGAATTCAAAACTAAAAACCAATTGGGAGGTGTAATGTAATATTGCAAGCTTAAATCTTTAAAGAAAGGTCTAATTATTAACTCTTTTATTGCAATAATCTTTAAAACATTTAAAGCTGAAATAAAATTTGGGGGAATATATTAAATTATTCCAGGTTACTATAATTTCTACTTTAGCATGTAATGTTTTATTAAGCTTGCTTTTAAATCAATAAGGCATCTGTTTTTTTCTTTTTTATTTCCTTTTTGTATTAATATTCTCACTAGCACTTTAAAATGGGTATTTTATTTCATTTAGTATATTCTCATCGCCATCAAATTTTGAAAGCATCCATTTAAACCAAGTTTCATCATCGTTTCTGGGCCAAATCAACATTTAAAACTTGCATTAGATATCAATTCCTCTTCTCTGTATATATTTTTATATAGATAGATCTATCCATCGTTATTTTGAGTACAACGACGATGGCTTCCATCCAGAGACAAGGGTATTCAATGAGTTGACAATCTCTTTTCCTCTCGTCTCTTTCTTGGCTTCTAAAGTTGTAATCACCACACAAACTACCAGTTTTGTTATTGTTCTGTTTCCTCTTTGTTTTGCAGCATCAGCAACAGGTTGCAGCTGCTGTAGAACGAGCCAAACAGGTGACCATGGCTGAACTGAATGCAATTATAGGGGTATGTTTCAGTGAAGCTGCCAAGCACTTTGCCCTCCCATTCCTTCATGTTATTTTCCCCCGATTTAACTTTTTTTTCTTTCCAATTTGTTATAAATTTTCATTACCAAACTCCGACTAATTTTTCGAAGATTGATTATAAAATAGATTCAAAGTAATCATGTGTTTAAACATTTCTTCTGCTGCCAAACAACAGTGATCTCCCCTGAGAATGTCCATCAGACTTCTCCTCTTTAACGTCCAAATCGAAGAAACTTATACTCTCATTCCTTAATACCACAAAATTATAAAATGTACAGGAAAGTAAGGCAGTTAAAAAGATTAGCAATTAAGTTTTCATATAATTCCAAAATACTGAAAACCTAAGAAAAACAAAAGCTTTTTATATATCTATATTTTTGTTTTTGTAGCTTTTTAAAATTTTATACATTCCTCACTTTTTGGTGCTGAAATGAATGGACAGACTGTAAAAACTATCACTAAACTCTTGTTTAATCCAAACATGTAGTATAGACACACATATACATGTTTTTAGTCTTGGACGTTGCATGTCACATGATTTTTATACCTTTTGTTGAATTAGTTTGCCTTGTGTTTTTTTGTTTCCTTTTTGTGTTATTTTATCCACGCCCCCTATTATTATCATCATCATCATCATTATTATTATTATCATTTTTATTATTATTAGCAATCATTATTATAATTAGCACATTATCTTGTAATAAGTCTTTTTTTGTTCTTCTGTTCTTTACATTTGGACATTTGTATATTGTTTTCAGCAACAAGTTCAGGCACAGCATCTCCCTCATGCTCACCCACCAGCCATTCCAATACCACCTCATCCTGCTAGTTTACAACCCCCTGGAATTCCAGTATCAAGTGGATCAGGACTTTTGGCACTTTCAGGCACATTTCCTGGCAACCCACATTTAAGTGGATCTTTAAAAGAAGAGAAGGGTGAGTTTTCAAATAACATTTTTTTTTTCTCTTTTAAGCTGTTTAAGAACTTTTTTTTTTAAAGAGCTGTCTAGTTTTCAGTTTGGTGTGAATGCATAGAAAATAATACTAAAAAATAAAAAAAGTTAGGATTTAATAAAAGTTTGCTCAAGTTAATTATCACTGAATTGCTATGACACCTAACTTCAAAATTGTCAATATATTATGGCAACAATGACTGAAGTTTTGTAAGCCCAAAGATTTCCCAGCAGGAGTTTTACTGCCTGGAGGTTAATCAGTTTGTCACCCTTCCAGTGGACTCATTAAAAGTATTCTTTCTCTCCAATAACTGCTACCAAAATATATAGCTGAGTAATGAATGACTTTTTTCCCCTTCAAAAGCAATATCCAAAGCATTGTCAAATTTACCTTTAAAGGGTAGGAGCCAGCAGTGTGCTTATAGCATGAGTGGAGGTGAAGTCTTTCTGGTAATACACGAAGTGATTATTTTGCATCGCTTTATCACTAATCCTGATCCTATTAAAGAATTAATTTTGAATTCCTAAGTATTCAGTCTAAATAGCATTAAGACTTATTACTGATAATTGCTGACCTTGTTTTAAATCATAATAATGACAATGCTCTTGCTCACTCACTCCATTTGCATATTTCTTTCTTTCACCTTTGTGTGGGTAAAGTTTAGAAACTTTTTTTGAAATAGTTAATACTGGTTTGCTTTCTAAGATATTAAAAATTTAATTTAAAATCTAGACATTGGTATTTAATTCTTTCTTTCTTTCTTTTTTTATCTTTCATATAACCTTTTGGATTATAGAAGAGAAACACGTAAGTAAACACAGTTCTATTGTTGAAAACAGTGAAAAAGGAAGTAACTTGTAGTGTTTGGATCCGAAGAACTTCATCTCTGCAATGCTGTGAAATTTTATATTTTTAATCCATACTTACTGGCAAGCATCTTGCCCACTGTGGAAGCCAAGCAAAACATTTAAAAAAAAAAGTGAGAGAGAGAAAAATAAAACATTTGTGCGTGTGTCTTTTAATGCCAATATTCTTCATAAATATTTGGAACAATCAGGAATAGGTGCATTCTGACTTTGGACACTTCTTATCAAGCAATATTTTGTATATAAATTGAACATAACTTTGCTTGATAATTACCTTGGCATAAATAGTGCATCTTTGGGATTCTTCAAAACAGTACTCTCTTGTAATAAAGGGTTCATCTTTCCAAAAATCATGTCTGTCAATTGTATATTTTCAAACAAAACAAAAAAAATAACAACAGTGAAAGAAACAAACAAAACAAAACTTTTTTTCTGCCAGAACTTCTCTACAATTCATATCAGTTACTTGCTTTTTACAAAACAAGTAAATCTTTTCACTTAGTTCTTATCTTAAACTTTAAATTATTTATCCAAAGAGGTTGAAATGGTAAAAGATTACTAAATCTTTCTTTTCAACAAATAAAATTGATAAAGTTTAATAACAACTGTATATAATAACAAAACAAGGATGTTAGTTTTTCCATATTTTCTCTCTTAAAATTTCCATGTCAACCTCTTTGGTATTATTACAATCTGTGATAATCAAATTTTATACAGTTATTTTTAATGCCTTAATATTTTTTCTATCATCATGCTTCTCTTAAATTTTGTTTCCCTCCTCCTCTTAATTTAATCATTAATTATTATTAAGTGCACATTTCTAATGCACATTTTGAACATTCCAGATAGTTATACTTTTTATAAATTTGAAATTCTTGTTTTATAACTTAAATAATCTTGATAGCTATACCTATATATGCCTTTCTATTTTCCTTGTGTCTTTTTAAACATGAGACAAAATTTGAATGGCTAGATGAAATCTTGAAGTAATTCTGTAATAAATTTGATATTAAAGTAGCCCTTTTCCAATTAAGAAAGAAGTTCTTGTTGAATTCTGTTGCTTTTACCCCATCACCATTCTGAACAACTTGAAGGAATGTATTGGTCTTGTAGGACCATAGATAAAATTATCTTTTTTTTTTTAAAAAAAAAAAGCTTATTATTGACCTATTTGAAATTTGGTAGCAATGAAGTGAAATTCAGTTGGTTAGAACAACCTAATTCAAATTGTTTGATTTTAAGAAAAATTATTTTTTATCTTCTTTTGCTGTTTTATATTCACTTACATATGTATGTGCACTTGTGCGCATGTGTTAGTTTTCCAACTAGCTTAACTTAGTGTCCAATTACTGAATGCAATGTCTATGAAAAAGACTGGTCCTTTAATTTCTTCACAATAAGCTCAATTTAACCAGATTTATCATAAAGTTGTCATCAAACTTTGCTATCAAATAGTTATGTTACACAACCACTTGACAGTCACCTGCTTTTAGTTTATCTTTTAACCACGTGAATTCTAGTTTTACATTTGGTGTTTTTGATTCTTATATTATTTTATCTTTACTTCAAACCCAACATTTAGTGTGTGTGGTCTTCTTTTTCTCCTAACGGCGTCCAAAGTTTCTTTAATCGTGATCATTACATTTTCGGGAATAAGAATTCTAAGTCAGAACCCTGTGTTTCAAACAGGATTAAATACTGGAAATTAGATATTCTACTTTCACACTAGTGTTATGCAGTACACTCACATCTTCACTGTTTCATACAGTCAGGCACCAGCTTATGTTAATTTATTTAAGTTAAACAAGCCTTACATAACTGAAATTGCAGTTTCATTCTCTCAATTGACTCTTACATGTCAAGGGTTTGATAATATTAGTTGACTGATTGCTTTCAAAGCCTGCTGCTATGTACAGTAGACTACTTGAACGAAATCAGTTTGCAAGAGGTAATATCCTTGTTTCTTATATAAATTAACGTATATGACTACACACCTTAAACATAAAGTTGTATTGCGTACTTATGTCTTTTTCTTGTGCTACACAATACAAACAAAAACTGTATTTCTTCATTCTTTTACTGGTTTCAACCATTAGAATATGGCTCTGCCTTCAAATGTCTAGCCAGTCATATTAATCTAATACTTCTTTCAGGCTGTTACTTCTTTGTCAATCTATGGTAGTCGAGTAGATAAGCATATATGTATTTGAATGTGTATGTGCGATGGGTCTCTACACAGTTTCTGCCCTCCAAATTCCACAAGTCTCTGGTAAAAGACATTTGCCAAGGTGTTGATGTGTGGCGATGAGCCTAGAATTGATGTAAAGCAAACTTCTTACCATAAAGCCCTGATGATGCTCCAGATGAGTGTTTTATATATATATATATATATATATATATATATATATATATATATATATATAGTTAGTCCACATTACTCCATAAGGATCATAGGGCCAATTTCTCTGGTTTATACACCCCTTCCTGGATAGGATACCAGCTCATCACAGGATTACACTAGAGCAATGTGAAATGTTTTGCTGAAGAACACAATGCATCACCCAGTCTAGGAATCAAAACCACAATCTTATGATTATGAGTCCAACACCCTAACCATTAAGCCATGTGCTTCTACTATATATATATATATAATGAACTAAATGGAAACACTGTAAAGTTTTAAATCTGTTAAGGAATTGTATTAATTTAGAGTTAATCATTAGCTCTGGTGTCAGTAGCATTGACTCAACAGGCCAAGTTATCTATGAGAAAGAATGCTGATTTTCCCTAAGAAAGCAGTGTACTTCGAAGCAAGAAGGATTATCTTGTTTGGATATAAGGAAATAGCTACGAGAGATTACTTATGTATACTATATGAACTAGTACTAGCGCTCCAATATATAGAGGTATCTATATATGTTTGTTCATTTAACATCTGCATTTTCACTGGTATGGAATGGGTGAGGACTATCTAAGGCAGCATTTTCATTTTTTTCTACTGAATACCTATCCTGTTACCAATTCTTATGTTTTTCAAGTGAAGAGCAACTAGTTGAAATGTCAACAATGAATGTAAACATCACCATATGGCTCAACTTGTGACAAGCAAAAGATGTGGAATTTCAACATGTGTATATACACACACACACACACACAATGGGCTTCCCTGTAGTTACCAACTTGTCCCACTCAATACTTTAGTTGGTCCATGCTACTGATACCAGAGCGCTAATGATTAACTCTAAATTAATACAGATTCTTAACAGATTTAAAACTTTATGTTGTTTCCATTTAGTTCATTATATATATATATATATATATATATATATATATATATAGTGGAAGCACATGGCTTAGTGGTTAGGGTGTTGGACTCATGATTATAAGATTGTGGTTTTGATTCCTAGATGCTCAGAGTGGGACTGAACTTGAAACTGGCTGCGAAGCAAACTTCTTAACGATGGGTGCCATTTTTGCACCTATCTGGACTTGAGTCAAGTCAATTGCAACTCCTGTTGCAATTGACTTAAGATATATTTCACTCCAAAGAGATTATCATAGCAACCTATCTGTAGATACGTATATGTTTGTGTGAAGCCAATGTATGATAAATATTATCTCATAGCGATAAGCATTACATTCAGTATTAAATCAATTTTTAAAATGCTTACATATTATACACAAAGAACATTTCAAATTAAAATTGAAGCTGAGTATTAAAACTAATGTATATTTTATTGAGTTGATCAGTTAAGGTAATTTGTAAACTTCAATTAGTGAATGGATTGGTACAAACAATTCAAACTCTTCCTTGATTGACTTTTACATTTATTTCACCTGTTATATGCTTCAGCATTTTGGATTGATTATAAACTAATCTCTTTCAAAATGCACAAGCCAAAGAAATTACTATCATCACCTTCATGTGGTCATGTTGGTTTTGGAATACTGCTAGATTAGAGTGCTCAGTTTGGTACCTAATTCTTCTGTATTTAAATGTTATCACTTTGGATATACGAAATGGAGATCAGTTTTTGATGAAATTTTATCATCTCTGATTGAGCAGGCTTATATCAGAAGGCATTTTCATTCAAGTACAGTATAAGTAGGACTTCATTATCCAATGTGCCCCCGCTCTTTTTTTTTTTAAAGACAGTTGTATTATTCTTTGAAGGGAAATTTGCTGCTATTTCTAGCAATTTGAGTGAGTTAAATCACACCTGCTCTCATTAACAATAAACATTCCATTTTGCAAGAAAACTCCATCACATTATTAGACCCGTATCCCACGGACTTATTTCTGTTTTTTTTTTTTTTTTTTTTTTTTGTCTAAAATTCCCTACTTATTAGTTTTTAATCACCTCTTTAGCAGATTTTACTATTTAAGATAAATACAAATCTATAAATTGCTTTTTTTATTTACAAATATTTTCTTTTATTCAGATTTTCGTGTTTTATTGTTGCTTCATTTTCCCCGAGTTAAAAAGTTGTACACGAATAACATTCTTTTTAACCATATTAACTCTACTGGTATTGGCTACAAACAAAGGAAACAAATTAACAGTTTATAAATCTATCAAATAGCTACCCGCATTTCAAATTATTTAGTCCATTGCTGCATTTTATTGCTTGATCTGTAAACTTATCAAACAGTTATATCCGATAGTATTATTTCGAGATTTCTGGGCAGTATATGTAGTCTGTTTTAAGAGGTCAATATCAAAGTGATGTCATGTATTATATCCATTTATATGATGTATATAAAGTATTAATTTTGATGTTTATAATGTAATAAACATCAATAACTTTTAATTTACTCTCTCTTTTTTTTTATTATTAATATCTTGTTCACTAGCTCAACCCATTTGGTTACCCCCCCCCCTTTTTTTTTTAAAGGAAAAGTAAGCATTACAAGTATCCTGATGACTGCTATTCATCATTAATAGATTGCTTATTACTGCTGTTAGAGACCCTCTTTCCATTAGAGGATGATAATGATTTTGGTAAATTTTTAGTTACCGAAAAAATTCCTAGAATATAACTTAGAATTTATTATCACTGAAGTTCAGTTTAAACATTTAAACTGTCCATATCCGGCCCAAATATTCGGCCCAAATATTCTACTTGTTTTATGTTGAAACTGGCTTGATCCAGCCTCTCATACCTACCCTTCAATGTCATTCTAAAAATAACCACATCATCAAAATCTGTGAAGGTACAAGGTACTATATGATTAATTTTAAAAAATGCAGATAAATAAGTATTATGTTTGATAAATTGATCTAAATGCTAAAGGGTTAAGTCATCAAACTAGATACATTATTGTAACCATTTCTATGTTCTACTGTCTTGGTTAGTTCTGGTTCCTCTGCTCGTATAGTAATATATAAAAACTGGATTCTGTTTTTTTTTTTCTATTTGAATAGGTGTTGTATAGTCAACACTTGGTAAATGCTTATATTTATTTATTTATTTACTTGATTTATTTACTTGGAGCTATTAGTCATATTATTCAGGTTATCATAATGCAACAGGAAGACGTTGAGTAAATTAGTTTAGATTATAATCTCGGAACTCTTTGCTTTGCTGACATGTAGTATTTTATTTACAATGACCATATCTCTCACTTGTGTCACCCTATGTTTGCTGTTATGAAGACCATCTCCATTTATTTATTTTTCAATGTTATTTCTATCTCCTAGGCACTTAAACCTGATGCACCTCACTTTGTACACAACTGACAGCTTTGTGAACACTGACTACTTGTTAGAATCACTTTCCAAACCATTCCCTTCTCTACCTTATTTAGTATGTGTGCGCAAGGCTTTGGTTCGGCTTACAAGCAAATAGATGTTTCTTACTATTCCAGTTTACAAAGCTAGTAGCGTCATCTCATTAAACACTGAAAAGTCACTTCAACAATTGCCAGCGTTTATTCTACACAGTTGGAGACTCCAAACAAACAGAATGCCATCTGTCCTATAATGTTTGTCTATCCATTTTCTCCTTCTCTGTTAGTTTTGTTACACAGTCTAAATTACTTGCTCTCATCAATTTTTCTAAACTTTTTCTAGTCATAATAGTGTTCTTCATCTCATAAATTCTGTCCTTCGCTTTTGTCTACATTTTCTCTGCTTGTTCAGATGGCAATTTTTTTGTTTCTCTGCTGTTTTATCTTTTCTTTATCCAATAAATCTGTATTCTTAGCTCTTAACTCTTTTAGTTTTATTTGGTCATTTGTTTTGCAATTTCTGAACAGGTTTTTATTTTTATCTTTAAAAGTGCATTTTTTTTTTTTAATGTTAGAATCATTTCTTTACACTATACACACTGGCTATTTTATTCTTTGAAATAATCATATATTTTTTTTGTCTTATTTTTATATTGATATTTGTTATTTTAGGTCATCCTATTGTTCATTATCAGTTTACTATTTTGTTTTGACTATTTTCATTGGTAACATCTAAACATTATCAACACCTTTGACCCATCTTAATTGGATTACATTGTTGAAATAATTACTAATCGCAAGTTATTAGTATTTTCAGTGATGTCTTTCAGTGGTGTCTATGATGATAGGATCCATAAAGAACACCAAGCTTTTTACCCTCAATCCCCTTTGCTGTTCAGTTTGTCATCATTATTACTCATTTACAGCTTCACTTCCTTACTGATGCTTCCATCCCATGACATCTGTTAGTGCCATTTAGTATATACGTTTGTTAGCATCATATAGTATAACTAACATTTGGTAGTATCAGTGTTTCAATATTATTTCACTTACACCTACTTAGCCATGTTGTTAAAGCAATTATCAGGAACATTAGATGTTAGGCTGTTATCTTCAGGTAATCTCTGTTGGTAGCACCTGACTAATGCACTGAATCAGTGACTGAGCAACTGCTGAGATCTTAGAATTACCCTCCTTGTTTCACCATTAAATTTGGTATATAAACAGATTTGATAACTGGAGGTACCAAACCCAAAGTAGTTGTATCAACATTACTACAATATTTTTTTCTTTCTGAGCAGCATTGCATAAACCAAAAATGTTTCTTTACTAGATATAGAAGCCTTCTATTTTAAAAGTAAAAATGGGGAAATGGCATTTATTACTAGTCATAAGAGATTTGCAATCTAGCTAAAGTGAAATGGTTTTAATATGGTGTGTAAGTAAAGTTAATTCCAGAAATATGTTGTTTTGATTAAAATCTTTTTGTGGTCATATTTGTAATGAAATACACTCTCTGTTGTTTCAATTAATTTTGAAAATAATCAAAAATTTGTAGGGAAGTAGAAAAATAATAAACTGGTGTTTGGAACATAAAAATTTCACATAGGATTAAGATGAAATGTTTTAAGCTAAATCCAAATACTTCTACAATGAAAGGCTTCTATCGTTAGATGCAGAGGTGGTATTGAAAGGGTTAACCAAAAGAAACCAATCTTGCTCTATAGAATATTAAGAGGATTAAAAGAGCAGAGGATTAGAAGATGAAATAAACTTAATTTTATTTCAATAGAAATTTACTAAAAAGAAATATTTTTGTTTTTACTTAATTGGTTTATATAGAATCAAGTTCAATCCTAACTAGCTGCTAACATTTGACTTATTTTTTTCTTTTAAATTAAATCTGATTTTAGAGCTTAACCTCTCCTTTTATTTGTTTGTTGACTTTAAAAAAAAAAAAATTTATATTATGTCATTCCAAGTTTTTTCTGGAAATAGTGGGAAGTCTTTTTGAAAAGAAGACACATTTGTTAATCTATTTTAAGTACCTCACTGTTTATCCTGATTTTAAAATTTCTTTGTAATTTTATTCCTTCTATAAGATTTAGGGCTCTTACAAAGATCCCTATAATAATGTATTAGGCATTCAACACTCAAACAATTGGGAGAATTTTCATGTGATGGTTTGCATGCTTAAAAAAGCAGGTTCAAAAAAACAAATCTTTTCTTGATCTGCTTATTGACAAAAATAGTTAGAGTGAAATTGGATGTAATAGAAGAAAAAAAGGGGGGGGGGAATATAGTGTGTATTACTTTGTATCTGATTTTATTTTGCAGTAGTTTTAATTCTTTGCTCTCAAGATTTTTTTGTGGTGGTGGTGGTGGTAGATCAGTGAGGAGAGAGAGAGAGATCAACTTTGTTTACTTTCTTGATATTCCTAAGATGAATTTAAATGTCAAGAAAAGTATCAGTCACAAATTTCCAAAAAATTTAGAGTGATGCTTGTGTGCTCTGTAAATTTTTTCTTAAAATTATATCCAATCTTTTTTATTTAAAGTTCTTGTTAATGTTGATTGAGGTTGCTGTACCTGTTGCGTTTAAACACAGTTTCCTGGAATTTCAAATAAAAATATATTTTATTCATAGACTCTATCCTCGTGTTTGTTTAGCTTTAAGAAACAGTTATTGGTATTTTTTAAACTATATCTTCTATATATTTTATATTTTCGTTTTTTTTTGTTTTTTTTTATATCTCCACAAACGAAAATAGCCGTAGGAGTGGAGAATCTGAATTTCTTTAGATACCAATGTCAGTCAAAACCACACTGCATTCTGTAGAATGTTCCCAAGATGTCAACTTCATTGATTTTTGTTCAATACCTGCACAAGTTCCATTTGAAGTAAAAATTACTTTCATATTAGTAGACAGGACAGTTTATTGTTTTTACATTCTGCTATAAATTGGGTTGAAATTATATATAAATTCTTATGTTGATGTAAATAGTTATGATTTTTTATTTTTTCTTCTTCATTAAACAAATTTTTGTTTATCTATACTTTGTAAACAAAGGTTAGCCTTCTCTTTTTGTACTTTTCATATGCCGAAAAGTTTGTCATAAACCTTTCAATTTTAAAATTTAAAGTTAGTTCTAATGAAACTTTTCTGTTATACAAAAATCTTAATTCCATTTCTCTTATATTTTCCTTATAAAATTTAATGTAAAGAATTTTACCTAATTTCTACAAAAAATAGGTGTGCATATGCATGCACTTTTTTTGTTTTATTTTTTTCATCCCCTCATTTAAATCAACCTACTACATCCTGAAATATTTCACACAGGTCTTAGTGCAAGTTGAAATTTCTTCTATATATATTCTGATTCATAGAATAGTTGTCTATTGGTAATCCCTCAAATGTTTTTATATTTTTTGTCCCTAATTTTCTTGTGTTTGAAGGGTTTTTGCCTCCAGCAGCTTAATGAAAAAAATAACTTAAAGTTAACTTGGTTTGGGTGTGTGTGTGGGGGGGATCATTAACTGTCCATATATCCATCCTAGGTCAGGTTAGCTATATAGAGATAATTTATAGCACTGGGATCTGTTTCTGATAAACATTTTTTTTTAATATCTGCTTGTGGAAAACAAAATGTTTAATACAGATGTGAAGTGAGGTCATTGGATTTTCATCAAATTTGTCTACAAAAAGAATTATAAAATTATTAAAAATCAAATAAAAATGAAAGGCCTTCATTGGAAGTCTGGAAAATCTGTTTAACTTTTATTTATATTTACACAATGCTGTTAATTACAAGTGGGATAAATATTGATATTCCCTCCTTTTTAGAAAGAAAACCAATTGTGTTTTTGACAATTCCTGCTTGGCATTGTTTACTTGTACTTTAAAAAAAAATATTTTATGAATAAAACTGCAAATTATACCATGATTAATGGCCATATTCCTGTGTGAGTTTCTTTTGACTATTGATATATATATATAACTTCCTCTTTTTTTCTGGTTATCTCTTTTGTTGGTATCATTAGAATTTAACAATGCTACCGACAAGATGTTTTTTTTCTCTCTATTTTTTTAATCATTCCTCACAGCTTGGTGAATAGTGTAGGTTTGATTTTTTTTTCCCCCTCCCATTACATGATCAGCAATAGACCTATTGAAACTGGGTATTTTTTGTTCTACCACAGTTTAAACAAACACTGTTTGATATCTTCTCATTTGATATACATAACTGACATACAAGTTAATAGAATTAATGCAACTTTCATAACTTGTCTTCCAAAATCTCCTTTGCGCTTCTTTACCAAAAAAAATAAGAAAAAAAGTTTTTTCAGTCCAATTGTGCTCTGCTCTTTGTCTTTTCTTTGGGCAATTTCCAAGTTTTAAAAATATCCATGGGGCAATTTATCTCTTCATTTTCAGTATTGATTTCTTTTGGATGCTTTTATTCCTTTGTGTGTGGTTTAAAAAACATTTTTTTTTAATTGATTTATATCCTGACTCTAATAGATATTGCTGTGATCTGAATTCTGTATTTTTCCCCACCTAAATCCTATTTGGTGTTCAGATATGATCTGACATTTGCCTTGTAATCGCCATTTAACATAGATTATTGGAAATGTTGCTTCCAATCATAATTCTGCACAAGTTGCTTCCAATCATAATTCTGCACAATTTAATTCTTTCCAAATTTGTTTTGGGGACATAATACAGTGTATAACCAACCATACTTGAGAATGTTTTCCATGAAATACAGACTTCCCAACTGTTTTTTTATGTTCTGTTTTTCTTTGTTATTATTATGTTTCTCAATAGTAGAAGTTTTAGGATGATCCATTAACACTTTAGCTGTGCATTATGTCTTCCATCTGTCAAAATCAAGAAATGTCCTTGTTATTTATATCTGAAAGAAACAAAAGAATTTTAAGATTATTTTTTTGAGATTAAGCCTTGATATGAGTTTTCTTTTCCAGATTTAAACAAATCTGTTTCAAAGATAAATTTATTAGGTTTTACAGAAACAATAATATATTTTCTCAATAATTAGTCTTCAAAACACTTATGTGAACAAGTATTTGATTATGTAGTGAGGTTGTACAGAAAATCAGTGCTTTGACAGCAATGAATTAACCAACTGTTTCTGGATATTGGCATTAATCCAGTTGCATGTCTGCAATAGTCTTTGTCTCTGAGACAGACCCTCTTTTACTGTTGTTACATTACTTAGCATAGTATCTCTCTCTCTCTCTCACACACACACTCACACACACTCTCTCTTTATTCAGGTGATTAATTTCAATGTCCTCAGAGAAGGAGAATATAATTTTAGGTGAATAATACCATGACCTCAAGAACCTACTTTATCTGTCGCCTTTTGAAATTTACAACCTAAATCTAGACTCCCTGCATGTCCTCGACTTCTGTTAACATTTTCTCCTTGCCAAATTCACTCATGAAATTTCCATATCTTTATTAATTAACTGTAACTCTATACATTTGAAACCTGACATTGTCTCATGTCACCTTTTGGTTTAAGAATGGCAGGCATTTGTAAGATATAATTCCAAACAATTAATTTGCTATTACTTGTGACAGTTTCCTGTTTCACTCTTATACTTTATAGCTTATTCCTCAACTGGTTACTTATTTCTGGTTACAGCAAAGACATCTCCACACAAACTCACCATTTCACTCCCACCCCTATTTTCTTCCTTTTCCTCCTCTTACCTCTTGCATTGCTCTCTTCAAAAATTATCTACCAATGAAAATGTCATTGCTAATTTCTCATCTTGCTTAACTTTTCTACATCAAAGCCTCTAGCTGGCTCTGGATGATTCCAAGATATCTGAATCCCTCGTAAAAATACCAGCCACCACATTTTATATCTGTCTGCCTTATTTGCATCATATAAATTTATGGTTATAAATAGCCATCATACTAGCTTATAGAGGAATTATACTGTGAAAGAGTTCTCAGACCCATTGGGACATAAAAGTTTATTTTTTGTACTTTCCCTGATATATGCCATTAATATCATTTAGTTTGTTGAGAGTGAAGTGTAATAATAAAAAAAGACTTGGTATATGAAACAACTTGACATTGAACCTAGATTGTAATTTTAATAGCTCTCCTCCTTCTGTACAGGTTTGTTGTGGCAGTAGGCTGTATTTAGATGTCACTGCTGCTTGTATGATATTTGTTCTTGAGAAGTTGTACAGGCTTTTAATTCAACTGACTCTATTGGGGAAAATTCTTAATATATTTATTTTATTAATAGGAGTGACTAGATAGTTTAAATAATTTTCCTTTTTCACAATGCTTTTAAAGATTTTCTTTTTTAGTTTTGTTATTTTCTTTACTCGGGAGCTTTTTGTTTTTGCTTTTTCTTTTTGTATTGTTTCATTTGTTTTAACAAACGAGATAGATGTAGATAGAAAGATTGATGAATTGAATGTTTGTTTGGTCTGAATATATTGACTGTGTTAACAAAGATTCCCTTCTTAGCCAGTTGCTTGAATTGGTGTCTTCTCCAGCAACTGAATTACATTAAGTAGCAAGAATTCAGTGTGAAAATCAAACACTGGGGCTCACAGGAGTGTTATTACAAGATATTAGATGTTTGCCCCTGAAGTGCAAAGCTAATATTTGCTACAATGTTGGTGTGGTATGATGAGGTAAGATGTGTAGACTCTTTCTCTGCCTCTCCTCTCCTCAACTCTTTCGTCCTTGCTCCCCTTCTTTAAGCTTAAATTGAAACCTTCATCTCCTCTTACACCCACAAATATACATACACACACACACACCTTCTCTCTTTCTCTCTCTCTCTAAATGAATGGAAAGAGAGCAGATCTGTGCAAACAGTCATTGGTAGTAGTACTTTTGTTAATGTTTGCTGATGGCCACTGGAATAGGATTAGACAGCCGTCTCCTTTGAGAAAAGATTTCTTTGCAGCTTCAACCATTGAGCTTGTTTACTTCACCCACTTCCATGTCCCTTTTGAGCTGTGTATTAGTTTCTGGATAACCAAAAGATGGACACATGAATCACATAGACACACACACACTGAAACATATTTACTCTCTCTCGTTCACATCTGTTATTGACTGATGTTGCACCTATCATGACAATTGCAACTTTTCTTAACATCTTCTCTGAATTGATGTTATTTCTTGTCACAGAACAAGCTCCCAGTTAACTATTAATACAAGATTAGTTAGGGTGGGATGGTGTATACTGTGTATTCTAAAATATTTCTTTTTGTTGTTGCATTTACTTTCTATATATATATATATATTTTTAACTTGCCTTAGTTATTGAGTAATTCTATTCCATTGTTGACTAACCAGAAGACTATCAAACTTGATTTATTATTCATGCACAGGCTTAACATGCTTATGTACACCTATCAACTATATTGCTGTCCCTACCACCATGAGTCCCCATAAGTGGAGGAGAGTGAACGGGAGTTGTGCACATACAAATTAATCTGCAAGCGTTGGCTGTTGTGATAATTTCCTGCCAAACTTTTTTTAACAATAACCAAGGTTTTGAGTTGCTGTATATGATACAAACTAAAGCAGAAAACTTTGATACTAGATTTCTTAATATTCTCAAATTTTTACATCCACACAAATTATGCTTATTATCTTATATATATATATACACACACAAGCCTATTTGAACAAATGGTTCCACATCAACTTTTTTTAAAAAATTTACTTTATTCCAACCAATGTTGTAAGAATTGAAATTTGACTATTTTGTGGTTTTTAAATAGAATTTTTTTTTTTTTACATTTCTTACTGCAATTATTATTATTATTATTATTGCACAAATATATCCTTTCATAAAATCTGCCTTGCTAAATTGTCAAGAATTTATATGGGAGTGTGTGTGTGTGTGATTCATAACATTAGAGTATAGATTTTAATTCATGTCTATATATACATACAATTACTGTGATCAAATTCTTGAAAACCACTTTTTTTTTTATTAATCTTAAATTCAATCTTAATAGTTCCATTTATGTTACCTTTAGAAGATAAAAATATTCTTAAAAGTGTGTCCTAGCCCTTCATTCACCATGTTCATTTCCTAATGGCTCAAATTATTATTATTATTATTTAAGTAAAATGCAACTTTTTTTTAAAATTATACTCAATTCTTTTTAATGGTTTTTTTTTTAATTTCCCTTTCCCCTAATTCTGTTTTTCAAATTTTACATACAAATACTACATTAGAGATTGCCACCACCCACCCTGCTCCATACCTTCAGTTCCCAATCACCAACTCTTTATTAGTGATGAAAACATTTTCACTATTAGTGATTCTCCCCCTCCTCCTCTCCCTCCATTCACTTTTGCTACCAAAGAAGGTCAAGAGGTAAGGTTAGGCTAAGAGTAGGGGCGATAGGAAGATAGACTGAAGTAGGAGTTGCCTGTTAAGGAGTTTTTTCTTTTCCTTTTTCTGTTTTAGATTGTTGCAGCTTCGCATTCTCTTGTTGAAGTTCTCTGTCTCTCTCTCCCTCCTTACTCATTTCTTCCTCTCCTTGTCCTTCTTCACACAAAAGCTGTAGCCAGCTGAACAAATACATTTTTTACTTTCAATCAGTTCAGGATCTCCATCTTCTCAAACTCAAAACTATCGGTCTCCTTTCTCCAATTTATATTCTATTTAAGTCTCACTATCTCACACCCACCCACTAACCTTGCTTGTTTTTTTTCTTTTTTTCTTCTTCTTCCTTAAGATATTGATTTATCATATTGCTGCAAGCAAAGAATGTTAATCTCTTGAGAAAATGGTTTTTAGTGAAGGGAAGCAAGAGAGCGAGATCAAAAACAAAACAAAAACAAAAACCTCTCTCTTTTTCTCTCTCTCTCTCTTCTCCCCATCCATTTAGTTCTCAATAATTTCCTGTTTAAAACCTCTCGGCTATTCTAGACTTTCTTATTGTTCCTTACTCCATTTACTGATAAAAAGCACACTCTGAACGAGAGGTGGTTGGGAGCGGAGACGGAGCTGAGAAATCAGTGTATCCCAAGTTTTTACATCATGATTCTCTGGAAAAACCCTTCATTTGGAAATATTCTTAAGCCACTCAAAAAGCTCAACACAATCTCTACAAGCATCATTCATTCTCTATATTGGTATTTGAATAACATTGATCTCCCTTCTAACTTTTTATCACCCCACCAAATATAAATGAACAAGTTATTGAAAAATTTACTAACAGAGATTGTCTTTTTTCTTTTTCTTTTTTTCTTGTTTTTAAACGTTCCCATTTGTAAAATGAATATTTTCATAATATTACTTAACTCCTTAACTACATTATTAGTAATTATCAAAATACGACTCTACTTCTTTCCTCATAAATATCATTTAGTAACATTAGTTCTACAATACTGCAATTTTCTCCCCGCCAAAAATAAATAATAGTAATAATAATTAAAGAAATAAACAATATAGATGTGAATTATGAATGAATTTTTGCTTTATTTTTGTATTCTATACTTGTTCTTCCATTCAATTTCTCCTGTGATGTCTGAAACTGAATTGGATTCTGATTTGTTTTTTGTTTTTTTTTCCTATACCTATATGTATTTTTTTTTTCCTTGCTTGGTTTCCACCCAGTGGGTATCGTTCTACAAGTGAAGTAGTTTTAAGTTAAATGACCCTCAGCATGCAACCTAGCAAATGCTATATATCTTTAGCATTGTTTCCAAAGATCTTCAATATGTTTTTTTTTCTTTCTTTTCTTTTCTGTAGAGAGCATCCGCATCACCAGCTGATCGTGACAAGTATAGACATCGAAGTAGGTCCCCTGAAGTAAATGACAGCTCAAAAAAGCGAAGAGCAGAAGAGAAACCCAATGTAAGTGACTATATGAACTGCACATTTCTCCTGAGGAGCTTAGATATCATTTGAGTGAGTGTGTGAAAGCGAGAGACAAGAAATGGACAGAATATTTCATTTTCTTAATTTCCTGCCATAGAATTAAAGAATTACACCTACATGAATAAACCTACCTTTACACACAAGAATAAATCCAGCCATACACATATAATTTTGTATAATATTCATAACATATATCTCATATTTTTGTTTCATTGGAATGTATCTGTATTTATCTGGCTATAAGACCACTAATGGTGGCCCATTGTTAAAAAAAAATTCTCCAGTCATTGGCTGGCTAGTCTTATTAGTTTCAAGATTCTGTTTTTCTTTGCAATATTTTTATAACTGTTGAATTATATTTGTGCTTCTTATAGCTTCTTGATGTTAAAATCTAAAAAAAAATTTACCTTCATTTCTATCTTGGTTAGGATAGTGATGGCGAGAAGAGTGACCAAGATCTCGTAGTTGATGTAGCAGAAGTGAGTATTACACCATCCTTCTCCCCATGTCAATCAAATTCTATACCTCATAAATCTTCTGTAGCCAATGATTCTTTAATCTAATTTAATCTTTACTTCTTTTACATTAGCATAAAATTCAGTATAAATTTCTCTCAAGAAAAAAGTAAAATAAGACAATCATGGGTGCAGGAGTGGCTGTGTGGTAAGTAGCTTGCTTACCAACCACATGGGTTTGGGTTCAGTCCCACTTCGTGGCACCTTGGGCAAGTGTCTTCTACTATAGCCTTGGGCTGACCAAAGCCCTATGAGTAGAATTGGTAGACAGAAACTGAAAGAAGCCTGTCGTGTGTGTGTGTGTGTGTGTGTGTGTGTGTGTGTGTGTGTGTGTATATATATATATATAGTGTGTGTCCTCACCATCGCTGGAAATCAATGCTGGTGTGTTTATGTCTCCGTAACTTAGCGGTTCAGCAAAACAGACTGATAGAATAGGTACCAGGTTTACAAAGAATAAGTCCTAGGGTCAATTTGTTCGACTAAAGGCGATGCTCCAGCATAGCCACAGTCAAATGATTGAAACAAATAAAGAGTAAAATAAAAAGAGAAAAAAAAACCCCAAGAATATGTAGTTTATTAAAACTTTAAAAGATAGAAAGAGAATAGACGGTTTCTGGGGGCAATATGTTGTGGGGCATTGGGTCATTCAGCATTTATTTTTGATTATGCTCTTTTTTTTTTTTTTTTTTCTTATTCATAAGGTAACTTTTTTTTCCCATGCAATACTGATATTGAGTTGTGTTATTAGTTTATTATTATCATTTTCATTTACTTTCTAACCTCTACCACCAGTGATGTTGCAGACAACTTGCTGGTTAATCAGTTGGTTGTGAAATATATTCTTGTCTGAAGACCTACGGGCTTTAGTTGATTGAGATGAAAATCCAAAATGGTTGTAGCACAAGTTAACTGTTACTCATTTTTTTTTTTCATTCCTATATTGAATCTCATCAGTTTAAATGGATGTTTGTGAAATTACTGGGGCAGGGGGTGGGGAAGAAAGTATTTTCTTTTATTCGGCTTCCTATTGTCTTTTTTCTTTCTTTCTTTCTTTTTTATAAGATATGAATTTAAGAATTGAATGATCTAGAAATATTCTGTCAGTTAAGACTTGGAATTGTGCTTGAGAGCAACAGCCCATATTCAACAGACTAGATATGCTATAGGCTGATCTTTGACTGAGGACTCTATGGTACATTGACAGTGAATCATTTGTTCCAAGATATAACAGGGAAAATGAAAACAGTTTGCATTCTGTCATAAAAATTGAAATGTTTTCTGTAATATTTCACTGTAGATAGTTCTGCAGATTTTACTGGGTAACTTAGTAGGAATGTGGAATGAACCAATGCCAAATGGGTTCAGCTTGGTCTGCTCAATACCACCACAGCCCTAACCAGGATATAGAAATTCTAACAAAACTTTGTGTTAAATGGAAAGCTGTTAATCTCCAATAAAACAATTGTCTATTGTTTTTTTGTTGTTGTTAATGTTTGTTTGACATTGCTACAATGTAATAGATAAAAAGAAAACCTAATCAGTCATCCTTTCTCCCTGTCTCAGGACACATCACCTGTAAATGGAGATTTATCACCCAGAGAAAAAGTTATGAAAGATGCTCATAAAAAAGATGACAGAAGTAGTCCACGAAGCGATTCATCATCACATGCAAGCACAGCTTCATCTTCAAAACATAAAGAGGTATGTGCATCTTAGACTATACTTTATATACTTGTCTCAATAATATTTGTAATTGTGTGTGCCTGTGTATATTTATATATACATATATAGATCTGTGTTTATAAAATGTATGTAGTATGTGTATATTTCTGTGTATTTATATAGCTGAACATTAATGTTAATTTCATTGTCATTTAGTGTATGTATGAGGCATATAAAAATAGAATTCTATATATTTTGAAAAATCTGTACTCAATTTTCACATATAAAAAATAGTTCAGACTTATCCTGCTGCAATCATTGAAGGCAATCTAAAACATAATGTCGTTGTAAGGCATCACTTTAAGATGTCTAGACAAGATAATACTTACCAAAGTTGGTGAAATGCAGGTAATAAGGGAAGTTTTAGTTTAAAATTTCCCTCTAATATGTATTAGAATTTATCATTCCAAAATTCCTTTAAATCCATACCCACTTATAATTCCATTACAGAATGACAAATCTGGAACACCTGTATCAAAGTCAATAACCCCTACCAGTTCCGGCAGTGTCACACCCGGCCCCTCCAGTGGGCTAAAACCTATAGCAAAAGCACCTCCTTTAAGTAAGTTTTACAAGTTTTGTATTACAAACATTGATGTTGTCTTTGTGAAATCTCTGCCTCCCAGACTTGAGTATCAGCATGATGACCTTTTTATGTGTAGAATTTCCATATGTTTCAGGCGCGTACCCATTCATGCCACATGCTAGTCACGCAATTTCAGCTGAACTCAGTCCTGGAGCTTACAGTAATAACATGCTTCATAATAGTATATCATCCAATAGTTATTCCAGAGGACCAATGGTAAGTCTTTTGTTTACACCTTCTTTGAATGAAAAATCTCCAAATAATGATTCTATCAGCATTTAACATCTGTTTTCCATGCTGGCATGGGTTGGGTGGTTTGACAAGTGCTGGCAAGCTAGGGAGCAGCATCATGTTCTATTGTCTGCTTTGACTTGGTTTCTATTGTTAGGTGCCCTTCCTAACGCCAACCACTTCACAAAGTGTACTGAGTGCTTTTTTACATGGCAGATCACCAAGGAACTTGCAAGATGAAAACCATTGACTGGGAGTGGAAGTAGTATTTAGGGAGGTGGCTTTGTGCTAGTTGAGAGGTTAGAGTATAATAGAGGGATGCAAATAGGTGTCTTGCTATAAAGGAAATACTTGGCTGCCCCTGTTGAAAAAGAAAGATATAAAGTTAGAGAGGAAGATAGGCTGGCACAGAGAGAAGGAAAAATGATGGTGATGTTGAGTGAATAATAATATTCCAATCTACCTAATGATTATTAACTACCTTTTTCACATAATTGCATATCACAGCAGCATGAAACAGCCATCCACCTTACATTTTTTCTCAGTTTTGCATTGAGATCTCCTCAAAAATATTTCATTTAAATATTTTGTTTCTAGTGATGGATAAATGTTTGTAGGCTATTAAGTTACATTTAAGCTGATATCTGTCCTCTGCAATTTAAAGAACGGAGCCAGCAAACATCACTTGATTTCAATATTTACATGGCCAGTATTTTAAAACAATTACAAATTTGAAGTACTTGGCACTTTGATCTGTCTAACAATTATTATTATGTTTGAGTTGACCAACATAGATTAGGTGCCTCACAGTATGAGGTTGTAATTTCTAACTTCAAATCTTTCATCCCAGAACTGTAAAACAAAAACTAGATGGAGTTATTAATTCAGACAGTTATTCTTTCTCAGTGAATTGTAGCAATGTAATAAGTTTATTTTTACTGCTTTGTGTTTTGTGAACTGGCATGTTATAAAGTATTGAGGTTTGTCATTCTCTATTGTGATGTGTATATGAGGTGGGGTGGGGGGTGGATTCACATTTCCTCTGTGTCAATTTGATAGTGCTGCCAATGTTTATATGTACAAAGTGCCTAACAATGTCATATCAGTTGGTGTGTTTGTGTGTGCATGGACCTCATTCATAGGCTAGTTAAGGCATCTATATGGTCTATCGTCTCTTCATAATCACTACATATTCAACACTTGCTATTTCTGTTTTTGCTTTGGCCAAAATAACAATATTCTAATGGATGTTAATGGCCTTTGATCTACGGTATAATTGAATTTGGCAATATCCAATCTCTCTGTTGCCACATCCTGTCATGTGGGTTGTAATTCAATATTGCTTGTTGTACCTACCAGGACTTCCAACTGTATAATAATCACTTTTCTCATCCAACTTCCTTTTCCACCTTCTCTTCTCGCTAATTTAGTTAAGTTTCACCATATCTTTATTCTGACGATTAGGCAAGAATCCAATCAATGTAGTTTTCAGCTCAATGATTTGCAACATCCGATCAATAGTGATGAGGGCATTTCTCTTTTCTTCTTTTCTTTTCTCTTTTAAATAACAGCATTGCCCTTAAACATTATTCAAATCCTTAATTTGGGATTTGTTGAATCCTTTTCTTTTCTCTGTGTGGATACCAGTGGATATGGTGCCAATTAATTGTCTAAACATCTTAACTTGTACGATCTGTAAATGTGCTATAGTTTCACATATAAAACTCTAATAAAAACAATGAGTTTCAGACAGGAACTCTTTAGATCTGTGACCCCTCCACACATACACACACACACACGGGCTGTCGAAAGTATTTTATCATGACTTGGTTGATTGATATTTATACTTGTGCATACCTGTGTAAAAATCCACAGGTGATAAAATATTCTTGTATAACTATGTTGAAAAGGGTTATATAAATAAAATATGCTCCTTTTTATCAATTAATAAATAATAAAACAACATATAGATACACATATACACCCTTTATGTATAGACAGTTAAACAGCTTTACATTTCTTATCCAATATTCATCCAACTAAACTACCTGTTGATGTTTCCATAAAATACATATTGAAGGTATTATAACTCAGCCAATAAAACAAACCATAAGTTTTTCCGTATTCAGATATAATGAATCTCCAAAGCAGGAATATAGACAGAGATGAAGACATGTCTGCTAATTATGTGAAATATACAAGTAGATTATATTGCTTTTTGAATTTAATGTAAATTCTTCTTTTCTATCCACATATAGTTTATCATTGAACAAGATTTCATCTAATATTATGGTCTAAAAATCTATTAATCTGTATTATACAAAATCATGGGTAAAAAGGGTAAAGGCCCTTTCTCTCATGAATGACCATCAGATTGCACCTAGAAAGTTCCTCTCTGAGACACAAGTCCAGGCAAGGTTGTTTATGGGATGACCAGTTACCCATGCATACCAGCCTCCCCTCTCCACACCACTGATGTTATCCAAGGGAAAGGCAAAGGTCAATATATTTTTGCACCAGTGACGTTGCAATTCATTTCTACAGTTGAGTGAACTGGAGCAACATGAAATAAATTGTCTTGCTCAAGAACACAACACACAGCTCAGTCTGTGAATCGAACTCACTACCTTGTGATTGTGAGCCATGTGCCTTTGCTACAAAATCATGACTGAAATTATTATTGCTTTCCCTTCTGTCTGTCTGTCTCCCTGTTTTAGAAATTCATTTGAATTTTCTCCTTACTCCAATCAAAACTTCCATTTAATTATTGCTTTTATATATTTTATGTTTTCAGGGGGGATTTGATCCACACGGCCACATGAGAATGCCATCTTTTAGTGGATTTCAAAGTGGGAAACCGTAAGTACACAAAATTCTCATATTTTCTCTCCACCCTACCTTTGTGAGTTAAAAATGTTGGTATTGAGAAGAATCTATACAGGAAGTGTAAACTGAGTTCATTGAACTATATATATGTGTGTGTGTGTGTGTGTGTGTGTGTATATATATATATATATATATAATATATATATATATAATATATATATATATATGCATACATACATACATACACACACACACACATACATACATACATACATACATACATACATACATACATACTGTAGTCTTCAATAATACAGTCTAAATGACAAATGTACTGGAATTCAATTTGAACAACTTTAATCCTTTTTTCTAAATGTGTTGCCTTGTAACCATGTTAAAAAATCTTTTCATACCACTTATATCATTGTTTTTTGTTTTTTTTTTTATATTTCCCCATTTAGTGCTTACTCATATCATGTGAATGCTGATGGTCAAATGCAACCAGTTCCATTTCCCCCAGATGCATTGATAGGGCCAGGAATCCCTAGACATGCTCGACAAATCAATACCTTAAATCATGGAGAGGTTGTGTGTGCTGTGACTATCAGCAACCCCACTAGGCATGTGTATACTGGAGGAAAGGTAAGACCTTAAAAATTATTAAGTTATCAGTGTATTCTAGCTTCTTTGCTGCTGTTGTTGTTGTTGTTGTTATGTTACGTTACACAAACATTTATCTTGAACGAGAATTTCTTTCATATTGAGGAAAGTCTTTCTTCATGTTATCGATTATACCTCTGCTCTTACGCCATGCTTGTATGAGTTGACTGAGTATCAAAATTATCACCTAGTCTTGTAGTCCTTTGTTACTTGGGACCTACAACAGAGAAAATCAACAGTTTCTGTACTAAACATATAAGTTATTTTGGCTTTATGTGGTAACGTGTTTTGAGTGTAATCAAAGTACAGGAGAAAATGGGCAAACTCACTCATGAAAAGTCGTTTATCTTTCTGTTCTTGATTGGTGTGTGTGTGTAACTAGATTAAGAGTTTCAGATAATCAGTTGCTACAAATGTTTATATAGCAACAAAATTTTGCCAACAGTTTTCCAATTCACCATCACTAATAGAGGATCTTATATTTTAATTACTATTATATCTTATATCAGAAGTCAAATTTGATTGAATTTCTTAAATTGTAGCATGTTTGTCTTTGGGAATATTCTACAATAACTCTTGTAAAGAACATTTTTAATGAGTAAATCATTCCAACACTTTAATAAACTTTGCTAATATCAGCACTGAAAGTCAATAAGGAAACTGTTACATGGTCACCCAACCCACTAGAAATAGGAGTCAAATCTTCAATTGTATCCTAATGTCTTAAAAATAAGGACACATTGAATAATATAGTCCCAGATACTCTGAATAAAATATGGGGACATTTGTGGCTGGAATATTTTTGATCATGAGTCTGTTTGTGAAGAGTTGACCTGGAGCTTAACGACACACCAGCACTCTTATATTGCCTTATCACAATCCTTAGATGTTTTGTAAAATATGTGCCCCAGCAGCATTTAGATCCATGATTTACTCTTCTATATTCATTTACATCTCAACTATAACAATCTCTGAAGGATGTGCGTTAACCATTTAGCATTCAGAGTTTTCTGTCCAGTGTAGTACGTCTTAATTTACATTGTTTTAAATTAATCACACATTATCTTGTAGCTTCGAGATCTTGATGGTATAATTGTTGTTTCTTGAATGACATTGTAGGGTAGGTGTGAGAAGCCAGTTCTGGCTGGTTTGAACATAAAACAAGAATATTTGGGTTGGATATGGCTGGTTTAAATGCTAAAGGGTTAAAGTGAATTCAAATTTGTGTGAAAGAGCCCCCTTATTAGCTTCAGAAAATCTTACATGCATTGTAAAACACTAACATTGAGATAATAAATGTTTTCAGTGAACCTCTCAGATAACTTTATAGTTTTATGTTTAAAAATATTGGTTATTTTCTCATGATGTTTCGTGCACCTTAATTTGTTCCAAGCATACATTTTGTGCTTTATCAAATTGTTTCTAATTAGCGACACGTTTTTTTTTTTATTTCCTACTCTAATTTGTTGACCTGAATTATTTTTAACCATCTGCACTATTTCCAAATTTTGACAACTTATGTAAGTTGTGATAAATCATGTGTGCTCAGCTACAGGATTTCCATTTTCAGCTTGTATTACTCTAAGATGAAGTTTCTATGTTGAAGATAGTTTCATGTTGTTTGTTTCTTCTTTCAGGGCTGTGTTAAAGTATGGGATATCGGTCAGTCAGGAAACAAAAATCCAATATCACAACTTGATTGTTTGGTAATTATCTTTTGATGCTATATATTCTCAAAAAGATAACAGTTGTATTACTCAAGTTTATTAAGTCACTGTGTTTGAAGTTTAATATGTAAACAGAGTTGTGAGGATAAATAAACTACTATTCATGTATTTTAGTTAATTAATTCCATGTATTTTAGTTAATTAATTAATTTCCATGCTTGCATGGAATTTATTTTAATTTTGTGTTTATTTTATTCATCTATATATTGTTTTTGTTATTCATCTCATTATAGCAACGAGATAATTATATCAGGTCCATCAAACTGCTGCAAGACGGTCGAACATTGATTGTAGGGGGAGAAGCAAGTACTTTGTCAATATGGGATCTAGCAGCTGTGAGTTACTTTTTTACTTAAACTTTTTACTTTTGTTTTAAAGATACTTGAATGGTTTTCTTTGCTAACCCCTAGATGGGTTTACAAATTCAAATGTATTGCACGAATTGTTGAATAATGTCCGCCATCTTTACTTAAGCAGTTTGATTCAAATATGCAGTTCTCCATTTTAAAGATAGAACCCGTTGAATGAAATTTGGTTGCCATAGAAGTTACTCAAATTAGCATATATGGTTTTATTGGAGTAGGTGTTGTAAGAGTTATTCTTCACATTTATTAATGCTATCTTTTTAACTCCAATCTGAAATGGATACTGATCTTCAGTTGGAAACACTGAGACAGAATAACATTTATTTTGCCTAAGAACAATCCAGTGTGATTAGAACTTAATGCCTTAAATATATCAGTGATTTCATAAGATTTTCATGTACTTTATTATGACAATGTATAAATAACATTGTATTACAATCATTACTGTTTATAAGTTATTTGGACATGTAATGAAAGAACTATTAAAATTTCTGTGTCCTTAATTCCAGTAATTCTGTTTTATCACATGATCATTCTTTTAAAACTTGAGGGGAAAGATGATATATTGAATAAAGTAATCCTAGATACATTTGTACCTCAAAACAAAATGATGGGCTTTGGAAAGTCTTTAATCATAGGTCTGCTCAGTCAGAGCCCGAGCTGTAACTTTAGTCATATCGCTTCCTGATATGGGTATGATGACTATGTGCCTAAGACTTTGCTGTTTTAATATGATTATCAATTATTGATTTCCTGTAACAAATGGGTTTCATTGATTTCTTAGGAAGCATGGGTGACCTGCTGCACTTGGTGTGTGTGTGTGGGGGGGATGCATATACCCCTCAATAACTTTCGTCTGGATATGCATTATGTCACGATTATATAATCCTAGCATTTTACTATGATTTACTTAATGTAATAAATGATGTACTTTGTATATGTTTGGTAAATTATTTTAGTTTAGTGGCTCAAAAGTCTGCTATTAGAAAGGTTGCTCTGCCTTGTCTGTATTAACATCACATCTTCATTATGTTTTCTATCTTCATATTATTATTATTGTAAAGGTTGATTATTTTTTCTTTTATGCTTTTTTTTAATCTAGCCAACGCCACGTATCAAAGCTGAGTTAACATCGAGTGCACCTGCATGTTATGCACTTGCGATTAGTCCTGACTCTAAAGTTTGCTTTAGCTGTTGCAGTGATGGAAACATAGCTGTTTGGGATTTGCATAATCAGACTTTAGTGAGGTGAGTCTTCTCTCTGTCTCTCTCTCTCTCTCAATTTGTTAAAATTTTATCAACATTAAATTTTGCTGATTAGGGAGACAAATTTCATTAGCTCATTTTATTTAAGATTTATTATGCACTCCATATCATCAAAAACAGATATAAAAATGATACAGAATTGCATTTTTATGTTTGCTTTTCCTTGATGGTATGGGTTGGCCAGGATTTTTTGAGGCAGTGTTTTGTAGCCAGGTGCCCTTTCTAATGCCGTAATTCATGAAATAAAATATGCTAGTCAAAATGATAAACCCTCTCGTGTGTCCAAACCATTTTTAAAAAAATAGCTTTTATTAACCCCTTACCCGACAGAAACGAATATATTCGTTTTGACCGAAATCGTTTTTTTCTATCTCTGGCGAGTTAACTCGTCAAAAGATAGACTCGCCAAAATCGACAGCAAACGATTTCCTTCGTCTAAAAACGAGTTAACTCGTTTCTGCCCAAAGCGGTAATTTAAAATCAATATTATTGAATTAAAATTCATAATAAATAAGGTTTGAAATATACCTCGAAATCACCATTCAAAACATAGTAAAATAAAACAATCAAAAAAATATGTCTGAAAAAATACATTTATTTTCAAAATAATTGTTGGGTAAGGGGTTAAACGTTGGTGTGAATAGAGTGAGCTGAATTATTTATAGAATTTTTTCTGTTGGGAATTTACAAAATAAGTGGTATGCATTCTTAAAAAAATCATTTTTGTTTCATTATACAGGCAGTTTCAAGGACATACAGATGGGGCCAGTTGTATTGATATTTCTCCTGATGGCACAAAGCTTTGGACTGGTGGTCTGGATAATACGGTTAGATCTTGGGATCTCAGAGAAGTAAGTTTATTCTTTTGGTTTTTTGCTATTTTTTTCATTTTACTCATTTGTTCTACCTTTGCAAAAACTTCTCTATTCATATTAACTGGTGATGGTGTAGCTGTATGGTAAGAAGTTGTAACCTCATGGCTACAGGTTCACTTTGGGACAACTTCTTCCATAGCCTTGGGGCAACCAAAGCCATGAGGGGATTGTTGATGGAAACTGAAAGAAGCCCATCGCACACATCTGTGTATGTGTGCTTGTTTGTCCCCTCCATTGCTTGACAACCAGTATTGGTATGTTTGTATCCCCATAACTTAACAGTTTGGCAAAGGAGATTAATAGAGTAAGTAGTGGCATTGACTTGGTTGACTAAAATTCTTCAAGGTGGTGCCCCAGTATGGTCACAGTATAATATATATATATATATATATATATATATATATAATACAAAATGGGACAAGAACACAAAACCAGATAGACGATACAAAGAAAACAAGGATGGATCATTCGAAGTTTTCTTTCCTGAGTCAAGCACCAGATTATCGTCGCAATTTCGACTGATTATACTGAGATTGCTCCAATCTGGCCAGCCTCAAGGAAAAACTAAGCCAAGAGCATTAGATTCCTTGGAAGAAAGCAGCAAATGTATGCAAAAACAAGGACGGAAAAAATGGACATTACACAAATAGAATAAAAATAACAGCATACACACAATACACACACACATACATTGGCTGAAAGTTTTTTTTTTATGGATTGAACACTTTTTTTGAATTGTTAGCTCTAGTATTTTACATCTACTTCTCCAAACAGGTATTGGTTGGACAGGTTTTATGCCAATTATAAGATAACCTCATGAGTGCTAGTACTATAAAATGAACATCCAGTATATTCTTTAAAGTGGTAGATGTTAGGAAAGCTATCCAGTGCCAAAACTGAAAGATTAGAGCATGATACAGTCATCTAACACATCAGATTTTATCAAACTGTCTAAGCCATGCCAGCATGAAAGGTGGGCATGGAATGATAATGACAATTCCAACTGTTAAATTAAGTTGGATTCAACTGACACAGTTTTCTGATGTTTTATTGAAATTATTGGTCATTCAAAAATGGATTTAGTTTTGTTAATTCGATCTTTGAGGTGGGCTTTGTTAACTGAGGCACTTTATATTTAGAGCAGCTGTGAATTTTGTTTAAAATGTAGGTTTTACTTGCTAACCCTTCAACTGTGGACAGAACTGCATCTGTTGCTATATAACCTAAGGAAAATCCATAACCTTCTGCAAAGATATGTTTGTATTCATGCCCCAACCTGGCAACCACTCCTTATTTATAAAATATCTAAATCAATCATAAGCAAACTGCAGATCACCTGATGATGAGTTATTTCTTATGCTGTCTGTTTCTTAAACAGGCCCATCGCTGGGCTTTGGTGTCTGGGTGTTTCAGAATATTCTGGGTGGGTAGTAATTTTTGTAAACTGTATTTTCTAAATCTGAGGGTGCACCATTGAATAGTGAGAGAGCAGAGCCGTCCAATGCACCCCCTTAGCGACAGGCATGCCTTCGAAAAGGCTTGCCCATATCTGATCAAAAAATCAATTATAAGCTAGAGAAGAAATAAATAGAAAAATGAAAACAATTATGTATCGATTATTTAATTTCTGTGCATCTTTGTTTATATTCTAATGTACATTATTCTGGAAAAGAAAAGTTCACATGTCGCAAGGAGATAAGTTTTAACGTTTCGAGAAAGCGCCTTTCTTTGGCGATTAAAAAAAAAATGTAATAATTAGCAAAAATTCGAGGTGTGTACGATGTGGCACGGAAACTTAACTGATTTTTGGTGGGACAGACTTCCTACCGCATGATTCCTGTATAATAAATAATATTTACATTGAAAATATGAAATTATACTTAATCAAACCTATCCTAATAGATTAATTTCATATTTAATTCAATTTCGTACGGTAATGTGTATAAAACACGAATGTTTTTCCTTTAAAAAAAAAATACATATTTATTTTTTTATTTTTTCATCAGGGACGACAACTGCAGCAACACGATTTTACTTCTCAGATTTTCTCCCTTGGTTATTGTCCAACTGGTGAATGGCTTGCCGTTGGGTACGTCTACTATTTTGTTTTAATGTGACCTGTTCGGTTTCTTAAAAGAATGGTTTACTTTACAGCTCTGTTGTTCTACAATAATTCCTTTTTATTTTATAGACAAAATTTTGTACATCATCAAGAAGTATCTTTTAAAATTCAAATCATTGTTTTACAATTTATTGATAGGAGTATTGCTTTAAACATTTATTTTTTTCTTTACATTATATTGGTTTTTGATTCCCCCCACCCTCACATTTGAATCTTTGAAGTATGGATTTGTAACAGGGTAGTTGATAGCAGAACAGCCAATGTCAAATAAATCCTTTCTATTTCAAATATCAGTAAAGTACCAGTCAAGTACTGAGTCAACATAATTGACCATTCTTATGAATGTTGTGCCACAGTTTGGCTTCAGTGTGACTGAGACTAATAAAAGAATAGAACGGAGGCATCTGTCTTAGTTTTTTAAGACAAACAGAATAATATGTTTTATAGAATGTAATTTTACATAATTGAGCATTGCTATGTATAATGCAATATTAAAGGAGGATGAGAAAAGGTAGTATTCTAGCCTCTTATTCAACTTATTCAATTATCACACCTGTCAGTTTATTCTGCAACAGTTTATTTTATATCTTTCATTTACAATTGAGTAGATAATAGGCACTAAAATGATTAAGATAACCTATTTTATGTGTGTGTATATATATTTATATATATGTATGTATGTATGTGTGTGTATATATATTTATATATATGTATGTATGTATGTGTGTGTATATATATATATATATAATATATATATATATACTCATACATACACACACAGTCAAATTAGTCTTAATAACTATCATTTAGTGATATATATCTGACTAATGAAAACATGCAGTGGTGTTTCTGCTTCAAATCCTGCTGTTTTGATGGATGGAAATAGATTTGAAAGCCTGCTGAGTGATAGGTGGCTGTGAGTTTAAATGAGAAAAGAACTTCCTAAGCTAGTGTTGAACATATTTAGCTTGTTGTCTTACAGTCAATGAACTGTGACTTTACACAGAAAGGATGTTGGCAAACATGATCAGTGAATGGAATCTAATTTCAGAATCAATTTAGATACTGCCAAAATTTTAAAACTTAGCTCCCTTATTATTATTATTATCATCATTATTATTATCACTGTCGTCATCGTTGTTGTTATGGAAGGTGGTGGATGCACAGAATCGTTAGTGTGCTGGACAAAAAGTCTTGTGGTATTTGTTTTGGCTCTTTACACTTCAAATGATTCTGATATCAGCTTTGCCTTTCATCCTTTGAGAATCAATAAAATAAAGTACTTGTCTATGATTGGAGTTGTAATTGTCTAAACTCCACTAAAAAAAAATGACTAACCATGCACCTAAATCAGAATCCAAATTGGCAATTGTTAGAACATCAGATAGAATGCATGTAGTATTTGTTTTGATATTCACACCCTAAGTTAAAATCCTATGGAGGTTACCTTTGCCATTAATTCATTTAGGATCAGTAAAGTACAAATCTAAGACAATGGATTTGTACAATTGTTAGCACATCGAACAAGACACTTTGAACTCAGAATGCAAAGAACTAGAACAACTACTTCAGTTTCTTCACTTTATTAGAGTCCCATCAAGAGTTGGCATTGAGTTCAGTAAAAAGTTTGATAATCTCACTGAAACAAAACAATCTGTGGTATGAGTTAACAAGAGCTTCTAATGCATCTGGAGCACGTCAGGTTTATGTTATAATTAATTATCAAATGTAATGTAAAATTAAATTTGTAATTACAAACTTACATTGTAGATGTAAAATTGTTGTTTTTACTGTTGTTGGTAAAAACAGTGAACTGGTAGAAACAGTTGTGCACCGGAATATATGCCAGCTACTATTTGATTACATTTGTCTGCATTCTGAGTCATTGTCCTGCCTTTCATTGTTCTGGGGTTGATAAAGTATCAGTCAAATACATGGGTAGATTAAATCAACTGATACTGGTGTCTCCCAAACTACTCCAACAAAGATGTTATGGCTGATTATCCCAAACAAATCTTGATGCTGTAAGTAAATGGGAAGATGTAAGTCCCCAGGGCTACTGCATCCTAGTTAAGAGCAACAATACCAGGTGTTATTCTTATCATCTTTGAACGGTATAATGATGAAACAATGCCACTCAAATCTTATAAATAACATGATATGTGAATTGTTTATCATCCTTGATTTGAACCACAGGATATTGGTAGATTCTGATGCTGACCCTTCCAACTTAAATAAAATAAGAATTAATCTATGGCCTTGTGCCTATGTAAGAAACCATTATAATTGCTATCAATGTTATTATTATGTAAGAAATCATAATTGTTGCAAGTATAAGATTGCTATTATATTTGTTGTTTTTGTGGTTTATTTTCTAGTATGGAAAGTAGTAATGTTGAAGTCTTGCATCACACCAAAGCTGATAAGTATCAACTCCATTTACACGAGAGTTGTGTATTATCACTCAAGTTTGCTTACTGTGGTAAATGGTTTGTAAGCACTGGCAAAGATAATCTGCTGAATGCTTGGAGAACACCTTTTGGTGCCAGCATATTCCAGGTAAGATGGCTGTTTTGTTTATGTTTGATGAAATATGTTCTTTTGTTAATAAGTATTTATAAATTTTCTTTATGTGACTTTTACCATCTTAGAACCAGTCCCCAGTTCCCTTCACTGTATACCTATCTCTGTAACTCGGGGACATACTTCTCCCACACACCATCTCATCATCACCATCCTTGCTCTCTCTCTCTCGCTCTCTCTCTCTCGCTCTCTCTCTCTCGCTCTCTCTCTCTCGCTCTCTCTCTTAGGTAACCATGTTTCTCCTTTACTGCAAGACACCTGTTTCCATCCCTTGATACTACTCTCTATTTATTTGAGGGATCTTGTCTTGAGTTACTTAGTTACCTCACTACTGCAGGTGTTGTGTAAAAAAAACACCCAGTACATTCTGTAAAGTATTTGACATTAAGAAGGGTATCCAGCAGTAGAAACCATTCCAAAGTAGACAGCAGAACTTGGTGCAGTCTTTTGACTTTCCAGTTCCTGTTGAACCATACAATCCATGCCAACAGGAAAAACTGACCTTAAATGATGACAATGATCCTTTCATATAAATATTGGTACATTGTTTTGTACTTTCTTCTTCAAGCCTGCCAATTAGATGTGTCTCTGTTGTTCCTAGAATCTCTGCCCTCCATTATCTTTGGTAGATCCTCAATATCATGATTTGTTAATGTTATCTCTCACTAACATTAATGTTGCTGAGTGATCTTTTTCCTCTATTAGCTTGCTGGAAGTCTCCAAGATATAACATGTATAATGGCAAGCAAAGTCTGTCCCATGTTGAGCAATAATAGTAGAGATTGGTAGACTGTGTCTATAAATCTCCTTTTTGATTTTGTGCTCATGCCTTAAAATGTTTTGAGCTCTCACAAGCTTGTGTATGTACTATCTAGTCCAGGGGTTGGCAAACCAGGATAAATTACCCCAAGTGGGATAAAAATGAAATTCTTGTGAGTAACGAGGATTCATTAAACATAAGTAAAGTTACATTAAAATAAATGTGTTCCTTGTTACAGATGAAATTTTTCTTCTGGCAATACTGCATCTATCCAATGTAATCTTTTCTACTCTAGACACAAGGCCTGAAATTTTTAGTGAGGGGTTCACTTAATTAGATCGTCCCCAATACACAAGTGGTACTTAATTTATCAACCCCGAAAGGATGAAAGGCAAAGTCGACCTCAGTGGCATTTGAACTGAGAACGTAAAGACGGACGAAATACTGCTAAGCATTTTGCCTGGCATGTTAACGTTTCTATGAGCTCGCTGCCTTAGCTATCCAATATAATGGGCGTGGCAAGTAAAAAGCACCATTCGAGCGTGATCGTTACCTGTGTTGCTTTACTGGCACATGAAAAACATTCAAGTGTGGTCGTTGCCAGTGCTGCTGGACTGGCTCCTGTGCAGGTGGCACATAAAAAGCACCACTTGAGCGTGGCCATTACCAGCACCGCTTGACTGGCACCTCTTTCTGGTGGCACATTGGTTGGCGTTAGGAAGGGCATCCAGCTGTAGAAACTCTGCCAGATCAGATTAGAGTCTGATGCAGCCATCTGGTCCGCCAGACCTCAGTCAAATCGTCCAACCCATGCTAGCATGGAAAGCAGACATTAAACGATGATGATGATAATGTGTAAATAGATTCAGTAATCCTTTTGAAATAAATGAATCTATGATTTTCTTCCTTTCAAATTTTGAAGTAATTGGTTAAAAAAAGTTCCCCAGCACCATACTCTAACATTTTGTGAAAAAGAAAAGAAATTGTAGGAATGAAATAACTATGAGTAATAGTCTCGTTACTATAGCCATTCAGCAATATTTTTGTTTCATCAAATACGTCTCATTTTATAGCACTTGAAAATAAAAGGTTTAAAAGTAGACTTGATTTACATGTTAGAAATTTTCTTACACTTTTCTTCTTTTGTTTTCTTGCAGTCAAAAGAATCCTCATCTGTCCTTAGTTGTGATATTTCCACAGATGACAAATACATTGTCACAGGATCAGGAGACAAAAAAGCCACATTGTATGAAGTAATGTTCTAGAAAAATAAAAATTATCATAAACCACACATTTTTTTAAAGAATGAAAGAAAAAATTAACAAAACAAAAAAAACGTTTTTGTCTCTATTGACTTTTAAAAAGAAAAGGCAAAGAAAAAGAAATCTTTATAGTTGTCAAACTTTTTTTTTTTTTTTAAACTCGCAGTTGTTTTAAATAAACATTAGTTTGACATGGACAAGTTTACACATCAACACAACTATAAAAATAATCAGAGGAGCCGAAACAAGCAGACCAATTCTTCAATAGTTTAAGAGCCTTTGAGTCTCTGCTATTTCAGGCAATGTAAATGACTGAACTGTTGATGATATTGTTGTTGTGGTTTAATTGTTCACAATGATATGTGTATCATAACAGCTAAGAAACTGGTTTGGAGAAGGAACATTTAGGTTTGTTTCTGTTAGTTCCTCCTTGCCTCTCACTTCATTCCCCATTCTGTATGTAAAAAAGAAACTGTTTAATATATTAGTTATGTTTGTAAAAAAAATAAACAAACAAAAAAGAATTTATCAACCAAATTAAAATTAAAAAAAAAAATTGAAGAAACAAAAACTGTTTTTCAAAGGAAATGAGCAATTTTGCATATGGGTTCTTCAAGCCAATTTTAACAAAAAACAAACAAAAAAAAAACTCCAGAAGATCTCTAACATTCAAATATGTACCATTTGTTTGGTGAGATCCCTAAAGAAAATTTTTTTTTTTTTTAAAAGTAAAGAAAGAAATAAGAACAATTAAATCAAGTTATATTTAAAATAAAGTAAAAAAAAACTTGTTCATTTAAATATTTGCCTGCTCAGCAGTAATCTGTAGCTGGGTTCTACCAACACACCTACATCTACACCTACAATTTCAACATTACAAACATGTTTATTATTATTTTTTTTAATCAATGAAAGAAAAAAAGAAAAAAAAAACTGAAATAATTCAAAAATGAACATTTGAGAATTTTACAAAGTGAAAAGAGAAACTACCTCTGCATGTGAGGTTGGCGACTGCTTGGACTGGGAAAATTATTACACCTTTTTTCATCTGTATATGCTCACTAATATAAATTCACTCACACATATACATTTTGATTGGAGCTGCTTCGTTTTGAAAGAGGTCTTTTGAAAGTTGTGGTTTATAAAGAAATTTTATTTTGTTTGGTATAAAAAAAAATGCGCATGTTAACTTTTACATAATTAACTTCATGCTCAGACTTTCTTTCTCTCTCTTTCTCATATACACATTTTCTTCATCTACGCCACTCTCTTTCTTAAACCCACCATTTACTTTCTTTTTGTTATTTTTTTTTTATTTTGTAATTTATTAACCACACACACACATATGCATACCACACAAAAATTCTGACTCCATATGTCACAATGTTTTCTTCGCTCCTCGGGGATTACCAGGCAGCATAATACTTTATGGAAGTTGTAGAGAAAAAAACAAATATCTGCACTTCCCCATCTAAACCTCACCTGGGACATAGTCATTTCATGCTACTGTACTGTGTACATTATATATATATATATATATATATACACACATATGTATGTATATATATATATATATATGTATGTATGCACATGTACAGACATACATACTTATTTCTCTTCAAGCCAGCTGCTGCAAGACAACTGGTCTTGCAGTGTTAATATAGTGAATAATTTCAGTATTTTCATAAACATTTTCGACATTCTCTGAATGCACAGCAGTGAGTTTTAACCTTTCTTTTTTTTTTAAAAAAAACTCATATCACCATTTTTTTTTTCTCCCCACATTTTTCTTCTCCTTAATTCATTTTCTGAATTGTAAAGAAATGTGATATATTCCCCATACCTCTACCACATCTCCCCCCCTTTTTTTTTTCATTCTCTCTCTCACTTATGTTTAATTATTAAGGATTACTTTGTGCTTCTTAATCCTGTTATGAGTTTATCAAATATTTTACTGATTTATTTAAAAACAAAAATTTAATCCACTAGAATCATTGAAATCAAAGTAAGTTTAATTTTATTTATGCTATTCCTATGCTAATTTTATCATAGCTGTTGTTATGTTACAACTTCAAAGCAATGGGTGTTTTTTTTTTTTTAAACATTTTTGTTTTTTAAACACGTACACATGCATGCTGTCCTAAATGTATTTGCTGAGATTTTGCAAGTAAGCTTTTTTGTCCACATAAAAAGTTAGTTAACTATCTCAGTATAAGAAAATGAAGAGCAGGTTGTAAGAATGCAAGCGCAACAAGAGATAGAATTAATCAATTCTCAAATTTGGGCTTAATTATTTAGTTCAATGAAGTGGAAGCTTCAATTTAGAACTTTTCACTTTTTACTGTTCATATGACTAATGCATGGCATGAGGATTATCTGTGATTTTTGGTCATCCATTTAATGTACCTCACGTGTAAATGTTTAGAATCTTTTGGTTATTTTGGTAAGATTAAACCATTTGTATTAATCTACATAGATCCCTGCACATCTGTTGACAGTTAGCTGACTAATTACTTGAAATTAATGAACTCTAAGTGATACTACTACTACTGCTAATAGTAATAATGGATCTCTGTAACACAACAAAATTACTCTATCTTGAGAGTTTATTAATAGAAACAAATCCTTTCATTTCATCTGTCACTAATAACCCCCCCGAGAAAGATATAAATGCTATTCAATTTCAATTTGTCTTATTTACAGAAAGAACTTAGTTATATAATACACTGCTCTTCACAAACATTTATAGCTGGAAATATTCCTGTAAGGCAATGTCATTGATTTCATCGTTCATAAAGGTTTTGTGGTAATTTCATTGTAATTAATTTGTGCCCTCTCTTAGCAATACTGAACTCTGACCATTCGTTTAAGCCAATCCTCAACTTTGATATCTTGCTTTGTGGTACTAAAGCTATCTGAATGAGTTACTTCTTACTTTTTAGTTTCTTTCCAGCTTGAAAATTTAAGGGCAGACATCTCAATTTGTATGGTCAATTAGTGAATCAGTGATCAACTAATGAGTGAAAAAAAAAATGTTTAAACTAAACAAGCTTAGTGACATCATAAGAACAGTTTCAAATTACCACTTAATATGCCCACCACCAGACGAAAACACACCCATGCACGCACACACACACTGAAAACTGTTCTTATCTACCTCTGCCAAATGTTGAATAAACATAAAAAGATGCTTTTTTTTTTATGGACCAATAAAATTCCAACCATTTCGTTTTGGAATGTCCCTGCAGCCATTTCAGTGTGGTGTGTATGTCTCACACACAAAGATATCTATATTTTATAGGTGCTTAGAATTATTCTAGTGTTTATGTTCATTTTTTTTTTTCCTCTCAAATCTGTGTGAAGAGTGTGTGTGTGTGTATGTATAGCTGTCCTGTCTATTATGTAAGATATCTCTCTTCAGCTGTCTTTTCATAAACTCCAAGGAAATGTGTGTTTGTATGTATGTACACTTAAATTCATAACGCTGAATTTGTGCATGCATATCAATTTTGTCCGAGTAAATTATTCCAATATCTATTCTCTTTCTTTCTTTTCTCTCCACAACTTAAATGTTTTCATCTGACATTTCCAGTTATCCTTTGATTCCTATCTTCACATTACACATCTCTTATTTCATTGTTCTCAAGGGTAGTGACATATAATCAATGTGGTGCATGTATGTTTGTGTATGCCTCCTCGTACATACAGCAGGATTATCTCTTAGCCTGCATTTTTTTATTTTATTTTTCTAAACCTGTGTGAATATGTCTGTCTGAGTGTGTCTGCTTGCTAGCATTTCTGAGTGTGTGTGTGTGTATGTTATGTATGTATGTGCGTGTATTAGTATGAATCGGTGTAGCTGCTCGTTTATGAAAAGCCAAGCTTTCTGCCAAACTTCCAACTCTTCAGCCTTCTATTGTAAGGTAAGGCTTTGTTATGAGGGTGTTTTGATGTTAATTGCTTTATGGATTAAGTCAATAAAAGGATGGTGAATAGTCACAACTATTGATATTTCATAGCACATCATTTCAACTGACCACTTTCAGTTCTGCTGTCATCATCACATGCACTCTACATTCTCCTTCAGAATTTGTACATCTCATTAACCCTCTTCCTTCATCATTATCATCCATTTTCTTCCGACAAGAAGCAGGGTGGGTGGGGGTTTGGAGTCATTGAAATTTTTATTTTTTATTTTTAAATGGCCCACTTAACTCATACAGTGCACCAGTCATGTCAGCCAACCAAAAGACAGTAAATTATATGCAGCAGCCATGCTCTGCTCCTAGCCGTCCTCCACCTCATTCCCAGGGTATCTCTGCGGAAAGGACAGGACCACTGATATGCAGGCTAGTAGCAGCAGTAGAAGCAGTTGCTATGTGTAAATCAATTGTATTAAAACTTTTAAAAAAATAAAAAAAAAAAAAAGACAGGGAAAATATTTGGAAAAAAAAAAAATTCAAAGGAATATATATATAAAAAGTAAAAATGAAAACAAAAATTATTCCAATTGTACAGACTGTCAGACTGTAATAAAGTTTCAGATCACTGAATTGTATTTCTGTTTTGTATTTTTATATTTAAAAAAATGTTTTTCAAGTTTTTACATAAAAAAGGTAAGTTGGTGATATAACACTCAAAGCACTAAACGCTGTTTTGGTCAGTTCAACATTCAGCTGGTTCCCAGTGTTTCATTGGGGAATTGCTTGAATTTCACAGATGTATTCCTAGAAGACTTGTAGGCGTAGGAATGGCTGTGTGGTAAGTAGCTTGCTTATGAACTACATGGTTCCGGGTTCAGTCCCATTGCATAGCACTTTGGGCAAGTGTCTTCCGCTATAGCCTCGGGCTGACCAAAGCCTTGTGAGTGGATTTGGTAGACGGAAACTGAAAGAAGCCCATCGTATATATGTATGTGTGTGTTTGTCCCCCCAACATTGCTTGACAACTGATGGTGGTGTGTTTACATCCCTGTAACATAGTGGTTCAGCAAAAGAGACCGATAGAATAAGTACTAGGCTTACAAAGAATAAGTCCTAGGATCGATTTGGTTGACTAAAGGCGGTGCTCTAGCATGGCCACAGTCAAATGACTGAAACAAGTAAAAACGTAAAGAGTATGTAAGTGTTCTGCATGTTGGCCTGTTTATTAAATGCTTGTGAGCTGGAAGCTAAATGGCATAACTAACTTTAACCCTTTAGCATTCAAACTGGCCGTGTCCAACCCAAACATCCTACTTGTTTTATGTTCAAATTGCTTACATCTGGCCTCTCACGCCAACCCTACAAAGTCATTCTAAAAATAAACAACCACATCATCAAAATCTATGACAACGTATGATTAATCCAAAATGGTGTGAATAAATAAGCATTACATTTGACAGAATAATTTGAATGCTAATGGTTAAGCATTGTCAGATGGCAGGAATACTTTATTACTATACCTGTTTGTATCAAAGAAACAACCTTCTACTGCATCTGCTTGATTTGAACCACAATTAACCCTGTCAAGCCCTGTCCTATTATAGTAGGAATAACTTAAATACCATCTCTGCTGGATCCCTGCTTAAGTTGTAATGAACAATATGCGTAGAAAAAGCAGATAAAATACTAAAATTAGACAACTGATCATGTTGCAGCTTTGTAGTCAAGTATGTTTATGATTCATTGTTAATAGTGTCCTCCACAGTTGTTTACTTACATTTTTTGTTGAAAAAAAAAAAGGAAAAAAACGATGAACCCAAAACTTCATCTTGTAAACAAGCAAGACCTAGACTCTTCGCAGTTGAGGAAATTATTGATATATATTCTTCAGGTGAATAGTTTACACTTAATGCCTGAAATGAATAATTTGGACAATCAAACTGGTGAAAGTGATAAGGAAAGTAGTGATTCATGTGAATAAATACAATAGTTGAGAGATATTCTTATTGTTATTCTGAATATTTTGTGATTCTGCCATTGAGGGCAATATCAAGCATTAGTCTCCCGATGCAATTTTTAAAATTTAAATGTGTCTATTAGGTCGTTAAGTATGAAATTTGTAGAAAAGAAAAAAAGAAATTTGCTAATGTTTTATAAATACAAGGAATAGTTTTATTTATCAAAGTTAGCATCCATATTGTCAATACACGTTTGCAACCAGCCCACTTATGTGTACCTTTCCTTCAGCGGACACTAAACTCTGCTTGCGAAGACCTGTTGAGGCAAGTGAAATGGAAATCAATTCAAATTCGCAAATTCGATGACTGGTACCCAAGCCAATGGAACACTAAGACAGCATCCAAGCATGATTGCTGACTGGCTTCTGTGCTGGTGGCACTTAAAAAAGCACCATTCAAATGTGATTGTTACCAGTGTCGCCTTACTGGCACATGATAATCATTTGAGTGAGGTCATTGCCAGTGCCACTGGACTGGTTCTTGTGCAGGTGGCATGTAAAAAACACCACTTGAGTGTGGCCATTGCCAGTACTGCCTGACTGGTCCTCATTCCGGTGGCACATAAAAGCACTTTCGGAGTGGTTGGCGTTAGGAAGGGCATCCAGCTGTGGAAACTGCCAGATCAGATTGGAGCCTGGTGCAGCCATCTGGTTTGCCAGTCCTCAGTCAAATCATCCAACCCATGCTAGCATGGAAAACGGGCGTTAAACAATGATAATATATATGTATCTATGTATATATTATATATATATATGTATCTATGTGTATATATATATATGTATCTATGTGTATATGTATTTATGTATGTATGTATATATATATGTATTTATGTATGTATGTATGTATGTATACATGTGTATGTATGTATATATATATGTATTTATTTATTTATGTATGTATGTATGTATGTATACATGTGTATGTATGTATATATATATATGTATTTATGTATGTATGTATATATATGTATTTATGTATGTATGTATGTATACATATGTATGTTTGTATATATATCTGTGTGTATATATGTATGTATCTATGTATGTATATATGTATGTATATATGAATGTATGTATCTATATATGTATCTATGTATGTATGTATATATATATGTATCTATGTATGTATATATATATATATGTGTGTATGTATGTATATATATGTGTGTGTATCTATGTATGTATATATTTATATATGTGTGTATCTATGTATGTATATATATATATATGTATCTATGTATGTACATATATATATATGTGTATGGATATATATATATATATATATGTGTGTGGGTGTATGTAAATATATATATTATATATATATATATATATAACAACAGAATGTGATAAAAATCCAAGGCTGTGAAAGATTTCAGAACATTTAAAAAGAGGTCTTACAGCTGTTTCCAGGATATTTATTATATCCCTTCATCGGAGATGGTGTGAGAAGATGGGTAAGCAATAGTTATTCTAGAGAATATATGAAATAGAGAGTGAAGTGAAGGAATGAAAACATTATATATATATATTATATATATATATATATATATATATATATATATATATATATATATATATAATTGTTAAAGTGAACAACAAACGTTAAGGCAAGACAAACATCTCAAGTCATATACATTATTATTATTGGAAAAATTCAAAGTCTTACAGCTGTTTCTGGATAATCCATTACAGCACTTACCTAGCATACCTAGTCATAAAGATCGCCTGTAAATTAAATCCCATACTTTGTATGTATATATGTAGGTGTATATAAACATATGTATGTATGCATATATATATATATGCACATATGTGTGTGTGTGTATATATATATGTATGTGTATATATATATATGTATGCGTATATATGTAGATATATATATATGTATACATATATGTATATCTGTATGTATATAGATGTATGTATATGTATATATATACATGTATGTATATATATTTATATAAATATATATATATATATATATACATAATAGAAATATTAAAATTACTAAGTCTCTCTAAAGGAGATTATGGCAGCGTTACTGGATATTAATAGTTATCGCCATACTAATATGGCAGTCTAAATATAAGACTAAAGCTGTCGCTGATTAGCTAGCTATATATGAACCTGCGTCCATTACAACCTTCGAACAGGGGAGGTCAGCCGCTTCACCTTGCTAGTCAGACTTCTGCAGACATGTTTCAGGGTTGTTGCCCTTTATCAATAGCGATAACTATTAATATCCAGTAACGCTGCCGTAATCTCCTTTAGAGAGACTTAGTAATTTTAATATTTCTATTATTGAAAACAAGTGGATGTATTCCACTGTAACTAGGTAAATAAAATCTTCGAACAGACGGTCAGTAGCGACACCTGCTGGTTCTGACTACGCTGCATTGATAAAGGGCAACAACCCTGAAACATGTCTGCAGATGTCTGACTAGCAAGGTGAAGCGGCTGACCTCCCCTGTTCGAAGATTGTAATGGACGCAGGTTCGTGTGTCATATAGATAGCTAGAGGCGGTGGCCTCTTGGAGCTAATCAGCGACAGCTTTAGTCTTATATTTAGACTGCCATATTAGTATGGCGATAACTATTAATATATATACATATATATATATATATAGAGAGAGAGAGAGAGAGAGAGATAATTGAGATTCACTTGAATTAGGTACTTAAGTTGAAGCACCAGTCAGTCTGGTATTATCCGCACAGCTCGAAGTAAAGTGAATAAAGCCAAAATGATCAACAGGATATCATGCAGTGATGCAGTACAACCACTTGCATTGTTCAATTAAACAGAACCGCTTGAAACGGTCATTCTGCATCACTATTTGATATCCTGTTGTTTATTTTGATTTTATGTGTCATCATCATCATTGTTTAACGTCCGTTTTCCATGCTAGCATTGGTTGGACGGTTTGACCGGTGTCTGGGAAGCCAGGAGGCTGCACCAGGATCCAGTCATCCGGCAGTGTTTCTACAGCTGGATACCCTTCCGAACGCCAACCACTACGTGAGTGTAGTGTGTGCTTTTTACGTGCCATCGGCACAGAGGCCAGGGGAGGCTGGCAACGGCCACAATCAGTTGGTGCTTTTTACGTGCCACCGGCACAGAAGCCAGTCAAGGTGGCTCTGGCATTGTCCACATTCAGATGGTGCTTTTTACGTGCTACCAGCACAAGTATCACAACTACAATTTCCATTTGATTTTTATTTTGATGTTGATGTACTTGACTCTATAGATCTCCTCAAGCACATCAGGTCACCCTACGATCCAAGGTAAGCACAGCAGGCTGTTCTGCGATTCAAAGTACTTTGGATGGGCTGGGGCTGCTATGTGAAGCTGGTGCTGGAAACAGCAATGAACTCACGTTATTTGTCAGGTCTTTGCAGTCACAGCATATCTCCAGAGGTCTCAGTCTTTTGTCATTGCCTCTGTGAGGCCCAACGTTCGAAGATCATGCTTGACCACCTCATCCCATGT
>NC_043002.1:76777938-76880438 GCF_006345805.1 Octopus sinensis
ATTTTACACTACGGAAGATGGTAGGGATAATAATTTTTTATGACTTAATAGAGTTGTTGCTGTTTAGTTATGTATTTAGGAAGGGTTGCAATTGACTTATGGAATACATTTATCGATATGGTTGTACATCAGGTAAATGTGTTTGAAAGTTGTGCTTTCTTCGGTTTGTTTGTTTGTTCGCAAACAACACTTATTTTAGTGGTATTGATACCACCGGATTGAATGGTACTGCCCAGATGTCAAAACCATAATGATATCTGTGGGGCAGCTGATGATGGAGATATGTTGGATTGTTGGTATGGCTGTGGAATAGTATTATAATACATCCTTTTGATATATATATATATATATATATATATATAGCAGTAAATGTAAGGTAAGCAAGTTAGGCAAGTTGATATACAAAAAATATTAAATACATCTAAAACAAAAAATGTATGTATGTTTACATATAAAATGTTACATATATTTACATATAAAAGGTAAACATATACATTTTTTTTTAATTAAATGTATTTAATATTTTTTTGTATATCAACTTGCCTAACTTATTTAGCCTTACATTTACTTCTCTACCAGCTCAAGTTTAAACCTCTTGAGCACTATGAAGTGTATTCTATATGGAATATACCTGTTTCAACTGGAACCCTCCCCTGAAATTTTGCACCTTGAGCCTTGAGTAGAAAAGAATATTTAGTTTAGTCAAACGAAAAATTACTGATGTGTTTGTCTCCTGAAGTTAGAAAGATTAAGAATCAGTGCTTTAGGCTAATGACCTGTTGTGCATGCAAATGATTATTTCTAGTAGACACAAAACCATGAATTTTGACGTTAAAATCGACATCCAGTTACTTGATTGATACTTATAGCTTATTGATTCAGTAAAACAGTAACATATATTGTTATTTAGTAATGAATTGTGTTAAAGAATTTGGAGGCTGTCATACAGTTAAATAGGGTTGTTGTGGAGATCACTAGCATCTAAATCTATCCAATAGAAATTGCTGGCATGTGAATCTGCCCAATAGAATCAAATGGAAAGTTGTAGAACTCTCAAGAATGTTCTAGTGGCTTACCGCTATATAAGCAGAGCTGGTAGAGGAGTATTTCTCCTTTTGCCTGCATCTTTTCTTGTTATACACTATTTAAGAGATAGACAATAAGCCTATCTGAAGTATCATTGTGTTCTTCTTTGCGAGTGAACAAGAGAAATACAACAGACATGCAAGCAGTATGCTTCACAGAATATTGCCGTCGTGTGCCTTTCATCAATGAATAAATCTAGAGTTTATGATATAGAATATATATGTATCCAATAGTACTGGAATCTGCATTGGAAGCCAGTAAGGAAGCTTCGTTGCACTTGCACAACATACTGGAGATAGCAACCAAATCTTCCTCAAATCCATCCCACAATATCAAAAAGTTATATTTTACATTGTACACAGTATGTATGATAAACATAAAATAGGATAACACCATACATTGACCACTGTTTGTGTGATAAATACAAGACGAACAATCACAGATAGAATGACTTTTATCTGAGGTATGCATAATCAAGACTGACCTTGATTTAAACAACAATGGTACAGACCACTGGTAATACTACTTATTTCTACTATTCATACTTGTACAGTGTGAAGGTGCTCAAGTTTATGAATGTTTAAAATTCAGAACTATAAACCAAATAGATATAAAATAAAATAAAAATGCAGGGTCATCAATTCTCTAGTTATAAGCTCATGAATTTAATTCCTGGAAGAAGGTTTTTATTTTTATTTTTTCCTCATATAATAGATGAATTAAGATATATTAAGAAAATATAGAAAAGAAAGTGATTCAATTTAAAGGGATAACTGAGGGATATAAAAAGTACTATAATATCATAATTTAAATTTGACAAATTTATGTTGTGCAATTAACTATCTTTTTATCTAGTTACTCTTTTATAATCAATTGTTAAACATATATATGTTTACAATTTCACAATAAAGGTCTGATGTTTGTAAACTATACCTATAATAAGGTTGTTCTCCTTGATTTATGAATTTAATGACCTTACTAGAAAAAGGGATATGAGCATTGCACAAAATTAACCCATCCCCAACATCTGCTATAAATCTCAAATATCTAATAAATCATTTATCTAATGAACTCATTGCTCAACCACAGATTCAGTAATCACCTGGTTGCCTAAATTGCATTTAAGATAGACTGCGTCACTTTTCTGTAAAGTCTTTGTCTTTGCTGAGATAAGAACTTGTAACTCATGAGCAACAAAGACACGTTATCTTATCCACTTGGCCACTTCAACTGTGATATTTTTGCTGGAGCCAAAAGAGCAACAATCAAAGGAAAGAAAAGAAAAAATCTGCAGAAAACTGCTCAATTTCTGGAACATGATAAGTGTTACTGGCTTTTATATGTCAAAGCACTTATCAAACTAACTTCCCTGAGAAACAAACAGCTGTTAAGACAATTCAACAACGGTTACTCTTTATGTCGGACTATTATGGTAAAACTTTCATTGGTGATTGTAGAGAAAGAATTGAACTGTCAGAAAGTATGGATTCTAGATATCAGTGCTGATATCATCTCTAAATCTTGAAATTACAATGAGAGTTAAGTTCATTTGTATTTTTTTGTAATAAATTGAAGATATTTGATCAATAATGAATTTAAATTCAAATGCATTATATCAGTTTAAATCTTGTTATACTTTACCATCCACCTGTCTTAGAAGCAGATAAGGAGAAGGATATATTTAATATAGTGAGTAAAACCATTATGAATTGATATTTGATCTTATGTACTAATATCAATGCAGGCACATGGCCTAGTGCGGAGAGTTGCTCAGCTCATGGTTATAAGCTCATGAATTTAATTCCTGGATCAGGTGGTGCTTTATGTCCTTGAGCAAGGCATTTCATTTCATACAAGTGAAGGTGTGTAGCTTAGTGGGTAGGGTATTCAGCTCATGATTGTAAGGTTGTGAGTTCGAGAGCATGACATTTCATGTTGCTCCAGTCCACTCAGCTGGCAAAAATGAGTAAACCTGTAATTCAAAGAGCCAGGAACTTGGTATCTCTTTCATTCAACTAATGAACCTTACACCTAGCTTAAATACCAATTTTTTTTTTCTGAAGTATAAGATCAATTTATAGAAAGAGATGCATTACCCTTTAGCATTCAGATTACTCAGTAGAACAGAATGGTTATCCATTCACATCGTTTTGAATTAATCATGTATTATTTCATAACTTCAAGATTTTAATAATATGACTGTTTTATTTTTACTATGACATTGTAGGGTAGGTTTGAAAGCCTGAATATGGCAAGTTTGAACAGAAAGCAGGTAGAATATCTGGGTCAGATACAACCAGTTTAAATGCCAAAAGGTTAAAAAGAGAATCATTATAGTTGATTGACTTCATCATCATTAATTTATTTTGTTGATCTTGGATTAAGAAAAGAAAATTTGATACACAAATACATTAAATAAGGTAAGTAAATCTTTTGAAGATAGTCTTTACTATCTTCTAAATCCTGACTATGGACACTTAAATTTATTTAGTATTCCATTTTCTATCCTCTTATTTTTATCACAACAATTCTACAGACACACAACAACCAACTTCAGCCAAGTTTCTAGTTTTGCAAAAACAGAACAGCAATTATTATTTCTGCCTAAGCTCCTCAAATGGGTCTGCCAGATAAACAAAAAGGATTGATTTTATGATACCCTTTTTCAGACTGCCTTGATGACTAATAAAAGTGACCTTATTTTCATGGCTGATGGCCTCAGTGGGCATGTTGGACAGCATTCTGGTGGCCTTCATGGTGGTTCATGGAGGCTGGTTCCCAAAATGAGGAGGGAACAAGACTATTGGAGTTTTGTGATGAAATGACCTAATGATCTGCAACATTAACTTCTGGAAACAAGCCACTCACTTGATTACCTATCAATTTGGTGGCCACACAAGCCAGATTGACTATGTTCTCATTAGAAAGTGGAATAAGTGGTTGCCCATAAATGGAAAGACTTTCCCAGGTGAAGAATGTACTTCTCAATATAGGGTAGTCATTAGCAACTTCCGGCTTTGGGCTAGAAGGACTCCAAGAAGTAAACCAGTCCAGAAAAGGAAGATAGGAAACTTAAGGATCCTTTGAATAGTCAGAGATTTAGAGATGTCCTAATTGAAGCATTTGTCAAGAAAGAGGAAGAGGTACAGATATATAACATAGAAGAGAACAACTTGAAGGTACTATAGGACAGCTTACTGAAGGCCACAGACCAAATTTGTGACATGATGGTGGAACAGTGAAGTAGATAGGGTCATAAGAGCAAAGAACTATACCCAGGTAACTAGAAAAGAAACTAGGTGACAAGTATATTTACCTTGGGGAAAAGCAGAAAGGAAGAAGTTTGTCAATGTTCTGCAGTAAGAAGACCAGAGGCATAAGGTGTTCTTATGGAATGACAATGAGTCAGAGAAAATTATGACATTGTTGGAGTAAAATGCATTCTGATGGATGATGTTACACTTGCACTCAGTAATTCTGTAAAGAAAGAGGCATGGAAGTGCCACTATGAAGACTGTTAAATGTGGAGAATGCATGGGAAAAGAGGAGTTTTCATATTGTTGGCAACAACATGATAGATAAAACAATAAGGGATATGAAGACAGGGAAAGCTGGCCCATCACAGATTATTGCTGAGATGCTTAAGACACCTGATGGAGTGGGATGTAGCCTGGTCACCTTTATGTTTATTCGGGTTGTCCAGGGAAGGATCAAAGCTAACAATTGGTGTGACAGCATTCTAGTCAACTGTTACAAAGGTGATGCTTTAGACAAATAATTACCAGGTAATGGAACAGAGTTTGGTTTTGTACCAGGAAGAACACTATTGATATTATCTTCCTAGTAAGGCAACTGCTGGAGAAGCATTTAGCCAAAAATAAACCATTGTATCTGGCACTTGTTGACATGGAGAAAACCTTTGACAGGGTCCCTCACTTCCTAATCTGGTGGTTGATGCAGAAGCTAGGGTTAGATGAGTGGTTGGTTAGAGCCATCCAAGCCACGTGCAGGAATGCTGTCAGTGAGGTGAAAGTCAGCAATGAATATAATAGCAGATTTTGTGTGCAGGTAGGTGTTCACCAAGGATCAGTTCTCAGCTCACTCTTATTTATAGCAGTCATCCAGACCATAACAGAAATTTAAAACTGGTTGCCCATGGGTGCTCCTCTATGCTGATGACTTTGTTCTTGTAGTTGAATTTCTAGAAGAATTAAGGAAGAAATTTCAGATGTGGAAGCAAGGACTGGAATCAAAAGGTCTTAGAGTTAATTGAGCAAACATGAAAGCCAGCATGAAAGCAGACGAATTACTGATTTCTTGAGGGAAATGGCCCTGCTTAATATGTAGAAAAGGTGTAAGTAGAAATTCCATAAGGTGTATCTAGTGTAAACTATGGACACATAAGCAGTGCAGTAGGATCACAGGTGGGTTATCAGAGAAAGCAGTCTTTGTGTGTAACAGATGTGCATGAACAATGGATACTAAGTGCATGCAAGAAATAGACTTCCTCAAATGCCCAGGGTGATCTTTAGAGGTAGTAGATAGTTTCTACTATCTAGGTGACCAAATTAACAGTGGAGGAGGATGCTCTGAGAGCATATTTGCAAGAATAAGAACCAGCTGGGCAAAATTCAGAGAATTATTATCTTTGTTGGTAACAAAAGGCCTCTCCCTCACAGTGAAAAGCAGATTGTATGGTGCCTGTGTATGAACAGCTATGCTACATGATAGTGAAACGTAGGCTGTGAATGCAGAGGACATGCAAAGGCTTGATAGAAATGAAACCAGCATGCTTTGCTGAATGTGCAATATCAGTGTGCATGTACAACTAAGTGTAAGTGTTTTGAGAGAAAAATTATAAGACACATCAGTTGTAGTGGGCAAGAGAGAAGACTATGCTGGTAGGGTCATGTGATGAGTATGGATGAAGACAGCTGCATAAAGAAGAGCCAATCTTTAAATGTGAAGGGAACTTGTGGCTGAAGTAGACCAAGGAAGACAGGGGATGAAGTGGTAAAAAAATGATTGTCAGATGATAAGCCTCACAAATCAGATGACAAAGGACTGAGACAAATGATGATTTTTCTGTTTTTGAGATGACCTGTCCAACTAAGTAAAATTGAGGCCCTAAAGGCATGTCCTTTATACCTATGACTCACCCCGCCATACACAATCTGTCTCTGACAAACATCTCCACAAATCCCATCTTCCTAACACCTCTCCTCCTTTTCCCACCTGTGTTCACCACTTGCTGTAGACCCCTCCCCTCAACTAGTATTTATTCAATTATCTAAAATAATATACAGCAAATCAATCATAAATATTCATTATTTAAAATTAACATGCATTTAAACATATCATTATTCAAGATTTACTTTAACAGTAAAAAATAAACCAAGCAAATATAATAATACATACTAATATCTAATTATTAATACAATGAGAACAACATTATATTTATATACTATTAACAAGTCTCGCTTAACAAAGAAGTATATAATCTATATATCTATGCTCAAAATCTTATAATTATACATAACAATTAAGCCACCCTCCCTCAGAAACCTACCTGTACACTGTATGTCCCCATCAAATCTCTTAGCAGCAAAAGCATTAGAATATCTTGTGATACTTAGCTAAGGCCAGCCCTTAATGCTCTGAGCTCAAATCTCAGAGATGGAGTTTAGCAGTTTGTCTTTGACAAAAAGTGCATAAGCTCACTCCTTTCTGAATCATAAGCAACGGATATTATTTCTGTTTCTCCTGTGAAACTGTTTAAGCAAAAATATGCACCTGATAGAGGAAGGAAAACGTTGTTATATACCAATGACTAAGTATCATCATCATCATAATAATAATGAAATTATTGTATACAGTGCTCAGGTACACCACAACTTGTCAAAAGTGTGTATAAAGCATGTGCAGTAATGTACAAATGTCTGGGAAGTGAACAGTGTATGAGTCAGATATATGCTTGCATGTGTATGGAGGGGAGAAAATCAGGTGTAGTGTTAGCGAATCTCTGGAAGCATGGAAGTTTTGAAGGATGCAGTGCTCCGACAACTAACAACTGATGCCGGCAGTTTGTTCCATACTCAGCAACTCTTAGAGCGAAAAAATGTTTCCGAAAGTCATGGGAGCTGTGCTGTTTTCTAACTTTGTAAACATGTCCATGGGTGTTAGACAGGTGGAGTTTGAAAAGGTGCTCAGAGTTATTGTTAGTAAGATGGTTAATAATTTTATGGGTGTCTGCCAAGTCAGCTGCCAGACGTCAGAGTTTCAATGTATCCATGCCCAGGGAAGTAAGGCATTCAGAATATGGCAAATGCCTGATGGAAGGTATTCTCTTGGCTGCACGTCGCTGAACGGTTTCCAGATGATTAATATCTTGGGCAAGATAGGGGTTCCAGACTGGTGATGCAAATTCCAAGGGAGGCCACACCATAGTTATATAAAGCCTCAGATAGATAGCTGGAGAGCAGCTCACAAAGGACTAGGTAAGTAATGCCAAGACACCCTCATCATCATCACCGATTATACGTTTCAATTTTGTGTTTAAAAGGCACCAGTTCTATTTGCTCCCCGATTAGCTACGCTACAATGACAACCGGCTGTACTATACCATATGAGGTACGTTGGGGCACACTTTACAATTAAGATTTCATGTAACGAGCCTTTGTTAAACAGGAATAAAGTTTAAATTTATAACCATGCAACCAGTGGAGTAGTAACCTAACTTTGTAACCACTTTATTAACAGTTATTTTTTAAACTTACACACCACACACACACACGTATATAAATCAAAGGTAGTGCAGAAAGAACATAACAAGTGGAAATCAACAAAACACAGCATGTGGATAAATGATAGTATAAAAAAAGGCAAACAGGACAAAAACAAGATACACGTATCATTCGCAGCCTATTTTCTCTCCAGATGTAGTTTCACGCTTGGCTCTAGATATATCAACGCCGAAAGAATTAACGCTAATCTCATCATGGTGGAATTTGAACTCAGAAAGTAATGTGCCAAAACTAAATGCCGCTAGTATTTTTTTTCCCCAACGCGTTCGTAATTCTGACAATCTGCTTTTAAAAATATAATTTGAAGTCACCGCTTTTATATTCAAGGGTCGATACTCTTCCTAAATTAATAAGATTTATCTCCCTTATAACAGACAACCAGATGAATAACGAATATTTTTCTAGTGAAAAATATTATATTCTTTTACTTGTTTCAGTTATTTGACTGTGTTCATACTCGAGCAAATCGACCAAGTACTTATTCTATCAGTCTTTTTTGCCGAACCGCTAAGTTAAGGGGACGTAAACACACCAGCATCGGTTGTCAAGCGATGTTGCGGGGAGGGGGGGACAAACACAGACAACAAACTTATACACACTTATATGACGGCCTTCTTTCAGTTTCCGTCTACCAAATCCACTCACAAGGCTTTGGTCGGCTTGAGGCTATAGTAGAAAACACTTGCCCAAGGTGGCAAGTGTTCAGGGTTCAGTCCCATTGCGTGGGACTGCGTGGGACTGAACCCGGAACCATGTGGTTCATAAACAAGCTACTTACCACACAGCCACTCCTACGCCTATATAAGAATAATGTTCGTTATAAGAATAATGTTATAAGAAAAATTTCTGTTATGTAATAGAATAAAAGCATGAATTGATATTGAATTTACAAAAATAAATAGATAAATAAATAAAAAAACAAAATTGGATTAATTGAAATGATATTTATTATTGATGTCTATTTTATACACTTCAGAGGGATAAAACACAATGTCGACCCAGAAAAATATGAACTCTGAGCTAGATAGCATTAGACACTGAACTAGAGAACATAAAGTGAGAAATTTGGCCTTTTATCCCAGCCCTAACTCCTTCATTCTGACATTATGAAATGACGTCAGGTTGAGAGTTGGAGCACAATGACAAATTTTTAGTCAATGAGTTTCAAGTCAGTTTTTGCATTGCGTTGACTTATTTATTTATTTATTTATTTATTTTGTATCTTGTTTTTTCAACTTTATTTGTTTCAACCATTAGATTGCAAACACGCTGGGGCACCACCTTGAAGGGTTTTAGTGGAATAAATCGCTCCACAAAACTACTTCTAGTTTTATGTCTGGTACCTTTTCATCGATCTCATCCATCTGTCTGTCAGTTTCTCTCTCTCTCTTTCTCTCTATCATCCTCTCTCTCTCTCTATTTATATATATATATATATATATTATATATATATATATAATATATATATATATATTATATATATGGACTAAAACTGAAAGAGGCTCGACCTGTGTGTGTGTATGTTTGTGTTTGTATTCATTCCCCACCACTGCTTGACAACCGAAGTTGCTTTGTTTACATTACCGTAACTTAGTAGTCCAATATAAGAGACTGATTGAGTAAGTACCAGGCACAAACAGAGAAAAAATATACATACACGTGTGTGCACATGCCAAGACAACTAAATTCACTGACAAAGAATTAGTGTGGATTGCTAAGGGTGAAGAAAAATGATTTCTTTCATAACTTAATTGAAATATTCTTTTCTACTCTAGGCACAAGGCCTGAAATTTTTTGGGAGGGGGCCAGTCAATTAGATCGACCCCAGTACATAATTGGTATGTAACTTATTGGCCCCGAAAGGATGAAAGGCGAAGTCGACCTTGGTGGAATTTGAACTCAGAACATAAAGACAGATGAAATACTGCTAAGCATTTTGCCTGGCATGCAAATATTTCTATCAGCTTGCCACCCTAACTTAATAGAAATATTACCAAAACACTTCAGTTATTTAGTTGGACCAATAAATACTGATCAATAATACTGATTTCTAACACCAGAGCAAGGCCTGAAATTTTAAAAGGAGTGTACAGTCAAATGGACTGATTACAACATTTGATTAGTATTTTTTTATTATTAACTCTAGAAAGCCAAACGATACAGTTGGCCTCAATGAGATTTGAACTCAGAATGTACCAGGCAATAACTAAATATGGCAAGATTTTGTTTTCTGATTCTGCCAATCCAAATGACACTAAGCAGCTGATGGGCTCCAATTTGGTACATATACTGCGGAAAATCCAGAACGGAGACAACTGGGTTATAAAATTTGTAGTAAGTTAGCTAACAATAATGTTTTCTACCCAAGAAGAATAAGTAACCCAGGGATAGCAGTGGTGTTAAGAAATTCTCCATGCAACAACAGGGTTTAATGTTCAGTCTACTGTGTGTGAGCTTTCTGGGTGAAAGTTAATATATGGAAATTGTGTGAAAGCCTACTGGAAGGACCTTTCTCATTTTTCTTTTGTAGACTTCTTTGTTTTTTGGTAGAGGTAATGTGTTGCTTGGTTTAGTACAATCATTTGGCACTTGAGTGTCTTTTCCAGAGAATATTCAGTTACAAATACTAGGGCATCATAGACACCGACTTACTTCCTTCTACTCAATCATTAAAAAGGAAAAAGGGAAATGAGCAAAATATTGATTAGGGGTACAAATTTTAAAGACTCTAAAGTTGAAAGTTCTATTACTACTAGAAATAAAAAGATTTTGTCACTGTTCAAAGACAAAAAAACCTTGTAAAATAAAAATGAGAGGTAAATATATCTCCATAGAAGCAGGTGTGACTGTGTGGTAAGAAGCTTGCTTCCCAACCACATGGTTCTGGGTTCAGTTCCACTGCGTGACACATTGAACAAGTTTCTTCTACTGTAGCCTCATGCCGACCAAAGCCTTGTGAGTGGATCTGGTAGATGGAAACTGGAAGAAGCCCATCGTATATATATATATATATGTATGTATGTATATATTTATGTGTGCGTGTCTTTGTGTTTGTCTTCCCCACTGATGTTGGTGTGTTTATGTCCCCGTAACTTAGCAGTTTGGTAAAAGAGTCCAATAGAATAAATACCAAGCTTACAAAGAATAAGTCCTGGGGTCGATTTGTTCGACTAAAGATAAGGCGGTGCTCCAGCATGGTTGAAGTCAAATGACTGAAATAAATGAAAGAATAAAAAAATAAAAGAATAAAGCTTTGACAGGTGTAAGCAACTTATTAATAATCATTGATAATGAATTCAATTGTTTGTTTATTTTTATCAAAATTAATGAGTTCCAAACATGCTTAAGATATTGCAACACCTTCTGCTTAATGTTATCAGTCAGTTATTGTTACCTAAAAAACTTCATGCCAATGTGATCATGATAAGTAGCTTCTACTGTATTTAGTTGTTGTTTAGTCCTACTCAAACATGATCAAGCATACTTTTGATTAAAAGCATTCCAGCTTTGACCATCCCATCTTTTGAAGGTTATCTTGGTCTGCATTACCTAATGTGTTCTAATTTTTAAGATGGTAAGATTTAGAGAAACAATGTAAAGGCACCCTTGACATTAAACATAAAAAGATAGATATTCACTTGAATACGAAACAAGTCTATCACAGGTAACAAGTTCTAAAATATTTGATCTTATGTCCATTTTCTGGACATAAGATAAAATAAGAACAATGACATATGAGTGAAGAATATTTATAGTGAATGTGTTTACTTGGCAAGGCAAAAAATAAAAATAAAAACGACCATCCTCAAATATAACATGATATATTTTTTGTAGCTGGGAAAAATGATTTGCTCAATTGATTTTAGTTTTGGTTAACTTAAAAGTGTATACAACTATGTGAAGGAAGTTAATATGTGGCAGAAAGCCAACCTGTTGAGTCAATTCTTTCCTTTTCATCAGTTTAGAACAGGCATAGCTATGTGGTTAAGATGTTCACTTCAGAATTATGTGGTTTTGAATTTGATTTCATTGTAAAGGATCAAAGCTTTTAGGGTGAAATTTGGTAGACAGAAACTGTGCAGAAGCCTGTTGGTGGAAGGAACCATTTCTGTTCTTAGGTACAAGATTTAATACATTAACCTGTGTAATATTATCTCCTGGCCTTTGATGCCTTTATTGGAGCCCATTCTGTTGCCAGCATCCGGACTAGATTTCTACTCAGAAGATAACTTCCTCCCAGCTCTCTGAACTTTGCCCAGGCTATTCTTACTCTAGCAGTTACACTTTCGACACCCCCACCCCCACTACTGACTTGATCACCTAGGTAACGGAAACTATCAACTATTTCTAGTTTTTCTCCCTGGAATGTGGTGGAAGATGGTCTCTGCGCATTTTCAGTGTTTATTGCACCAGAGCATCTGCCACATACAAAAACTATATTCCTAGTTAGCCTTCCTTTGACATTGCTGCACCTCTTATGTGTCCATAGCTTACACTTGGTGCATCTTATAGAGTTCCTACCTACGCCTTTTCTACAGATCGAGCAGGGCCATCTACCTGAAGGCGTTTGAGATTTGTCTACCTTCCTACTTATTAGAACTTTGGTTTTAGCTAGATTGACTCTGAGGCCCTTTGATTCTAATCCTTGCTTCCAAACCTGAAACTTCTCCTCAAGTTCTGATAGTGATTCAGCAATTAGAGCAAGGTCATCAGCATAGAGGAGCTCCCAGGGGCATCCTGTCTTGAATTCCTCTGTTATTGCCTGGAGGACTATGATAAATAGGAGGGGGCTGAGGACTGAGCCTTGGTGGACCCCAACCTCTACCCGGAATTCTTCACTGTACACGTTGCCAACCCTCACCTTACTAACAGCGTCCCTGTACATGGCATGCACAGCTCTCACTAACCATTCATCTATCCCTAGTTTCCTCATTGACTACCAGATAAGGGAACGGGGGACCCTGTCAAAGGCTTTCTCCAAGTCAACGAAAGTCAGGAACAGAGTTTTATCTTTGGCTAGGTATTTCTCCTGCAGCTGTCTCACAAGAAATATGGCATCGGTGGTGCTTTTACCTGGCACGAAACCAAACTGCATCTCGTCCAGGTTGACTCTCTCTCTAATCAGTTGGGCTATGACTCTTTCCATAACCTTCATTACTTGATCCAACAGCTTGATACCTCTGTAATTATTTGTATCTAGGGCGTCACCTTTACCTTTGTAGCAGTTGACTATTATGCTACTACACCAGTTATTGGGTATGACTCCTTCGTGTATCACCTGGTTAACTATACGGGTGACTAGGCTATAGCCGACACTGCTAGATATTTTGAGCATCTCAGCAGTAATTCCTGATGGGCCTGGGGCTTTCCCTGTCTTCATGCTTCTAATTGCCTTAACTACCATGGAACTGTCAACTTGGATAGCTGGTCCCTCTATTGGGTCGACATTCGGCAGACTCTCTTTATCCCATTCATTCTCTTTGTTGAGCAACCTTTCATAGTGGCATCTCCAAACCTCTCTCTTTGCATCCTCATTTAGCACAAGTGAACCATCATCCATGTGAACACATTTCTCTCCTACCACATCACAATTCTCTCTCACACACTGTCTTGCAACACGAAACACCTCAAGTCTTTGGTCCTCACAGCGCAGAACATTGGCAAATTTTTTCTTATCTGCTTCCCCTCTGGCTAAATATACCTGTCTCCTAGCTTCTCTTTTCGCAGTCTGATACAATTCCCTACTACCACCATTCCTCCAGTCCTTCCAAGCCTGTCTTTTGCCTCTAATAGCCCTGTCTACAACATTGTTCCACCACCACGTTACCCTGGGATGAGATGGGACTTTGCTCCATCCACAGATCTGGTCAGTGGCACTCAGCAGATTGTCCCGTAGAAACCTCCAGTTGGTTTCCACATTATGTGATGCCATATCCCCTTCTATTTCGTCGAAAGCTTCAAGTAGGACTTCTCTAAATCTCTGTCCATTTACAGGATCTTTAAGTTTCCAGACCCTTCTCCTCCAAGCTGGTCTTTTTCTGGGCAGCCATTTGGCCCTGATCCAGAAGTCGCTAACTACTAATCTATGTTGAGGAGTACATTCCTCGCCTGGAAAGGTTTTGGCATTTATAAGTAGCCCTCTTTCCCTCTTTCTGGCGAGGATGTAGTCGATCTGGCTAGTGTGTCTGCCAGAACGGTAGGTGACTAGGTGAGAGGTGGGTTTCCTGAAGTTGGTATTGCAAATCATAAGGTCATTTGCATCGCAGAACTCCAGCAGCCTGGTTCCCTCCTCATTGCGAGAACCATAACCGTAGCCCCCGTGTATGCCATGGAAGCCCCCGACATGCCGTCCAACATGTCCATTGAAGTCACCTGCCACGAAGAGAAGGTCACTGTCATTTGTCAACGGGGTAGTCTGTAATAGGGTGTCATAGAATCGGTATTAAATGAGAAAAAATTGAAAATTGTGGCATGTCTTTTCCCTACAAATATCAGTGATGTGAAATATATCTAAAATTGGATTGTAGGCATGGATTATCAAAAACTGGTGACTGTACTACAATGTCTGCCACAAGTTGTACAGAATTAAGATTTCTCTATTTGCTATTATACTAATTGTTGAAAGAGTATGTGACCCCCGCAGTAAATCACAAAGTCACTTTCAATCAAATTTAAATTGGAAAAGGAAAGAGATGAAGCTAAAAACTGAAAAGTATTTACAAATGGATATATAGACTCATATGTGTACAGATTTAGTTTTGTTGTGTTACTAAGGCCCATGAGTTTCTGCCTGGACATGTATTTTATTTACAATTCAATAATTAGCTTTTTACTATCACCAAAGGAAGAGGTGAATAAATTCTGATGAATTGTAAATAACAATGCAATTCATTGATTCGATCCTTATCCTAAGCTACCACATGGGTCTAATTTCATGGGTCTAATTTCACAGCTTGGCTGTGAAGTATGATCCTGTATATTTGTAAATTCCTAACTCATGTCCTACTGATGCTCTGATAATTCTGCAATGTATTTAGTTCTAGTACACCATTATCTCAGCTGTCTTAATTTCTCAAAGTACTCATAAAACAATGAGAACTTTCATATTAAGTTTCATTGTCCCGTAAATAGCATATGGGTCGGTGATATTTAGACTCTTGCATTTCACCCACAAATATCTACAGCAGAGAGCCAATACAGAAGATTTTGGACGGTCTGAAAATATTCACAAAAGAAAAAAACTTTACTTTATTCCTGCAATGATAACTGAATAAAAATAAATAAATAAAAAAACAAATTGTAATCACTATGCTTGAAACTGAATATAATTATCAGACTAATATCTGGAACAGAAGAAAAATTCCAAAAAAGAGCGAGAGAAATCTGAACAAGGGAGGTAACTCTTATTGGCTAGGACATGGAGTAAATCCTATTTCTTTAGAATTTATAAACATTAAAGAAATTCTTTTTATGAAATTGGAGAATGAATGATTTTGTTTGACGCTTCTGCTTTTTCAAAGAGAGTACGTGAAATAAAATCCAGTTTCAGTTGAGAATTGAAAGTGGGTAGTTGAGGCCAAAAAAATTAGTTTACCTTTAGTTTACAGTTAAACCTACTACGTATTGTGATTGAAAAAAATTTAATACTTTGTACGGTGATATGGAAAGAAATATTTTTGCTGGGGTAAATGAGCCTTGTAGTACTTCAAGAACGTTTCAGCAAACAACGTTTGAGATCCAGGTATACCTTTCCATTCTAGCATGGGTTAGACAGGGTTTTCTAAAGCTCTGTTTTATGGTCAGATATCTTTGTTGTTGACACCCACTTTTAGCCAACTCTTATGACACACAAGGATGCAGTGTATCTGTTCTGAAATTATGATACAAACAGCAATACATCGCATATATTACTACTAAATATTTTGGTAATTACTGAAGCAAATGTCCCAGTACATGTGATAATTACCAGCCAGTAAGTACGTTTGTGTAATTGTCGTATGTGCATTAATTATTAAATGCTATTTTTCAAAAAAATGTTAGTATTTCAAAACACAAACCTTTATTATTTGACATGTTAAATAATTTCCATCGACTTTTAGGTATTTAGTTATGTCGTATCAATATTGGAACAGTTATTTCGGAGATAACTTTTAATTTATCAATGATTTGGATTGAATGATAAACAGTAAAATTGACCAAGTGAACTTTAAACTTAGAACAGAGGTATAAGATGAGAGAGAGAGAGAGAGAGAGAGAGAGAGAGAGAGAGAGAGAGAGAGAGCTAATCAAGGAAGTGTAGAATTCTCCTTGCTTCTATTCATTCTTTTAGTCACTGATGAGCATTCAGATATGTATGTTTATAATTTTTCTTTTCTCAATGTTAGACTTACCCAACTAGAAATAACAGATAATTAGCTTCCACATCATACCTTACCATCTTAAAAAAATAGTGAAGGACACACTGGACAATGTAGTTCTAGATATACTATGCCTGGAAAAAAAAAATAAACAAGACAGTATGACTGGATTTCTTTTAATCACAGATCACTCAAAAACTATCCTGGAGTGGGTACGCAATCAATAACAACAGCAATAAAAGCAACATTAATTTCTTCAATATTTGCCATTTGAAATTTGTGTTTAAGAAATTCTTTGATAAGCAGTAAATAAGTGTCCAGTTTGTTTCATCCAGTCTGATTCATCATGTTCATGTCAAGTCATGTATTGTCTGAAAAATAAATGTCCAACACTTTTACTTCAAAGTAGTTATTATGAATATCTAAAGATTAATAGGTGCAGGTGTGGTTGCATGGTAAGAAGCTTGTTTCCCAACCACATGGTTCTGGGTTCAATCCCACTGTGTTCACATTGGGCAAATATCTTCTGCTATGGCTTTAGATCAACAAAAACCTCTTGTGTGGATTTGGTAGTGGATAACTGAAAGAGGCCTGTCGTACATACGTACGTACGTATGTATGTATGTATGTATGTATGTATGTATGTATGTATGTGTGTATGTATGTATGTGTGTATGTGTGTATGTGTGTGTGTGTGTGTGTGTGCATGATTTTTCTTTGAGTTGAATCTAAGTTCTATGTATGTATGTATGCATGTTATTATTCAGTTTTATGTCAAGATTTCTTGCCAGTAGAGAAAGAACCAGTTTCTGACCTAGAACCAAGATTCCTTCATTAGAATTTCAACAACATCAACAAGGTATTTTTATATGTATTGTACATGTGCAGATTTGTATGTTTTCTTTTATGCATGTATTCTCATCATCACCATCATCATTTAACGTCCATTGTTCATGCTAGCATGGTTTGGACAGTTTGACTAGGCTGGCACACTGGAAGGCTACTCCAAACTCCAGTTTGCTCCAAGAGTGTAATGGGTGTGCTTTACGTGCCACCAGTATGGGTGTCATTTGCATGACACCAGTACCAATTTGTGTGACATCGTGTCTGCCATGACTATGATTTTGCTTGGCTTGATGGGTCTTCTTCTCAAGCATGACATAATGCCAAAGGTCTTGATCATTGCCTCTGTGAGGCCCAATGCTCAAAAGGAACTCAGCCATCTTGCCTCCGCGAGACCCAACACTTGAAAGGAATTCATCCACTTTGCCTCCATGAGGCCCAATGCTCAAAAAGAACTCAGCCACCTTGCCTCCATGAGGCCCAACACTTGAAAAGAATTCAGTCACTTTGCCTCCGTGAGGCCCAATGCTCAAAAGGTACTCAGTCACCTTGCCTCCATGAGGCCCAATACTTGAAAGGAACTCAGCAACCTTACCTCCATGAGGCCCAACACTTGAAAAGAACTCAGCCATTTTGCCTCCATGAGGCCCAATGCACAAAAGGAACTTAGCCACTTTGCCTCCATAGTAAAAAAAAATTCTGTCCTACTCATGCAAGCATGGAAAAGTTTTTTTTTTCAGCTATTCTTTCTTCATCTCTCTTATTTGTTGGCACTATTAACCAACTGTGAAGGTATGTGGCTTAGTGGTTAGGGTATTTGGCTCATGATTGATGTTGTGAGTTCAATTCCTGGCAGCACATTGTGTCCTTGAGAAAGATACTTTATTTCACATTGCTACAGTCCATCCAGCTGGCAAAAATGAGTTGTACCTGTATTTCAAAGGACAAGCCTTGTCATATTCTGAGTCATGCTGATTCTCCCTGAGAAATATAAAAAGGGTACACACGTGGAGTGCTTAATCACTTGCACATTAATTTCATGGGCAGGCTGTTCCATTGATCAGATCAACTGAAACCCTTATTATCACAGCTGATAGAGTGCCAATATTAACAACCATTTCTATGTGTGATAGATGGGAGAATCAGTAGACCACAGGTTGCAAATCTTGCTGAGGTCAGCTTTGCTTTTATTTTTTTTATCTTATGGTCAACAAAATGTAGTACCAGTCAAGTATTGGGGTAAATATAATCAACTCTACTTTGCTCTTTAAAAATATGTATCCCTCTGTTTGTAGTAGAAATTCAAATTGAGTTGCTTGTTCAGATATCTCTAGAGTTGACTTTCCTTTTATCTTTTCATAGTTGATAAAATAAACATCAGTTAATATTGTCTCTTGAAAGTTGTGTCTTGCGTCAGGGTCAGAAATCACTGTCCATCACTCCTGATATGTTGGTCTTACCAATATATTTTGGATTGTCCGTATTCAGTCCACAGCAGAATAAAGGCCTCAGCATATTTTCTCCACAAAAATATTGCTTGAGATCATACTGGTTTGATGAGCCTACTCTACTACACTAGCTCAACATGGCTTGGCAGAGGGATGTTGTTCTTCATTTTTAAACTCATACCCAATAGTAATTAAGTCAATTACATCAATCCCAGTGCTTAACTGGCACTTTTTTTTTATCAATCCTGAAAAAATGAAAGGCAAAGTCAACCTTGGCAGAATTTGATCTCAGAACATAAAAATGGATGAAATACCACAAAGAATTTCGTCCGTGAGCTAAAAATTCTACCAGCTCACTACCTTCATCAATTTCTTTAACCCCTTCTAAAAATGAACAACATGACCAAGACACTATAAGGTCTCACTGAGAGCTAGGTATCCCAATTATTAGGGATCTCTTTTAGAGAATAATGTGTATCCTCAGTGTAACCATAAAGGCATCACAAAGATTAACTTTCACTTCAGAGTTGGAAAATACTTTAGTCCCTAAGAGCAACTAACACTTTACAAAGCTCTGGTAAAATCTTGGGAGAATCATTAGCATGGTGGGCAAAATGCTTAGGGGCAATTTATCCATTCTGTGTTCAAATTCTGCCTAGGTTGATTTTACTTTTCATCCTTTTGGGATCGATGAAATAAGTACCAGTTAAGTCCTGGGGTCAATGTAATTGACCCACCCCTTCCCCAAAATTGCTGGCATTGTGCCAAAATTTGAAACCATTGTTTCCATATCTTGGATGGTGCTGCTACTATATCCATATACATCCTCAACTACATTCCAAGAAAGGGTATATGAAATTTCTTACCATAGATATGCTGTCCCTTTTCTTTCTTCTTTTAGTACAATTACAGCAGTAGCTTTGGATGGTCTCATGCCACCTCTACTTGGGAGAACTCAAATCATTCATTATTCCTATTGTACCCACTTTCCCCATCTCTTGCATTAGCCACTACACCAAGCCTTCTCCAGAATGGTAACTGTTGTGGAAAGATTCTGACCATCCTTAAGTGACTAAAGGTGGACTGACTCATTGTTATAAAATAAAGAACTGTGAGCGATTGGGCAGTTTGGTTGGTAAGCAGTTCACTGTAAGCCATGGTTGAGAGCGTCTCATGCAATAGTAATCACATTGCATTGTGTAAATACTTTCTTTCCCTCCTGCTTCATTAGATTATATATCCAACATAAAAGGATATAAAAGTGGTGATGAATATTTCAAAGCTTGCAATGGACATTAAAATTTATTTTTTTGTATGAAACCAAAGGAAAAATTTTAACCTGGAGAACTTATTGGCCTCCATGGTGCAGTTGCAACAGCAACAGCAGTAACAGAAGCAGCAACTACAACAGCAACAATAACAAAACTAACAGATGCTGGAATTAATGTTGAAGAAGTCTAAGAAGTCCGCATATTTTCAAAGACATGAAGAATTATTCAAAGAGTGTAAAAGTTGGTCCAATGAGAAAAAAGTATAATTACTTTTAAGAAAGTTATCCCCCACTGAAAAAAGCCAGGTGAGATTTGTTTCAATGAAACAATTAATTTTTTATCGAAAATTTTCAGTGAAAGAAGTTCTCTGTTCAATACTCACTGGCAATGTTTAAACTTGGTAAAAAAAGTTGATGAAGATTTCGTCACCTATGCCAAACTGGTTAACAGAGAGTGTGATAAATTCAAACTGAATGAGGTGATTTGGACATGTTCAAGTGTTTAATTTTTGTTCAAGGGTTTACTGCAATCAAAGATGCAGATATACATTCCTGGATGTTAACAAAACTAGAAAAGGACCAAACTTTAACTCTGCAGGCAGTAGCAGAGGAATGTCAGAGGATTATTAATCAAATACAGGATGTAAATAAAACTGAAAAGAAAAATTGTTCTCATGTTTAAGCATGTCAACCACTATCAGATAAGAAACAAATGTCAAGACTGAATCCATGTTATGGTGCAGTGGTCTACATTTTAAAAATAACTGTCTGTTAAAAATATAAAATACTTCTAGTAAGGTAAAATAGGGTATAAAAATAAATGGGATATCAGTGACAAAAAATGGGTTATCGGTGACAAAAAATGCAAACAAGACTCAAAGGAAATTTGTATATGTAAAAATTAGTAACACAAACGTAAAGTTACAATTGGATACAGGTAGCAATACCACGATAATTAATGCAGATGCATGGAAAACAATTGGGAGACCTAGATTAATTGAAACTTTGAAAATTGACCATGGTGTTTCAGGAAAAAGATTATTTTCTAAGGGTGAATTGCTAAGTGACATTACATTTCATGACAAAGCCTTAAAAGTAAAACAAACTTATTCAGAACTGACTGGATCGAATTATTTAATTTATGGAACTTCCCCATAAATCTTTTCTGTAAAAATGTGAATAGTTTTTCCACCAGCTGTCAAACAAATTGAAAAAAAAAATTGTGTTTTTCTCAAGTTTTGTCTGATGAATTATGTCTGTGCACCAAAACAAAGGTGAGGTTCGAAATAAAAGAAAACACCATGCTAACATTTAAATAAAAACTAACTGTACTATATATAGCATTAGAACAGATAAACTTAGAGTTTGAGAGATTAGAAAAAATTGGAAGAATAATATTCTGGTAAAAGGAAAAAATGTTGAACATAAAAGACATGTCAACCAGCTTAAGAAAAGATTCATGGAAAAATATCCTCATGGAAGTATTGTATGACATGTTTGAGGTACCAACACCCAAACAATTTGAAACTACACATTCTAGCACCAGAAAACAGAAAATAATGGAAACACTGGAATTGAACCCTAAGTGTAAGAGCTATTACAACTTGGGGTGGAGTTCAGTTCTCAAGTAATTAAAGGTGGACTGACTCATTGTTATAAGATGAAGAACTGTGAGTGATTGGCAATTCAGTTGGTAAGAAGTTCACTGTGAGCTGTGGTTGAAAGCTTTGAGTTTTGTGTAATAGTAATTGTATTGTGTCATGTAAATACTTTCTTTCTCCACTGCTTCATTAGATTATATATCCAACATACAAGGATATAAAAGTAATTCTCTGAAATTCATTTCTCTGTGCATGTTTTTCCTGCAGATATCAACTTGGAACTTTTAAAGAAGAATGTTAATAATGATCCCATCAGTCTTGGAGAGCCTGCAAAGGCAGTAGCAGTGGCAGCCACTGACAACAACAACAATTATTTCTAGAATAGGGATAAGTCTTGAAATTTGTAGGACAGCCATCAGTTGATAATATAAATTCCAGTACTTGACTTGTAAAGTTGACCTTAGTATAATACGAAGAATACAACACTAAGTGTGCATAAAACAGGTATGTTATTTTAAAATATTTCATCTTTTGAGTAAATATTTTTTAATGACTATTATTATCCTATAGGGAATTTCAATTTCTCAACTATTGATTTAAATATTACTGTCTCTTTTTATTCGCTGTTAAAAACAAAAATGATTTATCAGCTTTCTTTTTATAATTATGTTTCAAAAAATGTTTCACTTAAGGAATTATTCCTCACAAACAATTTTTATTATTGCTTTTCTTTACTTAAGTATCTGAAATAGAGAGAAATTTCAGGCAAACTGGGGCTTTGACCAGGTTTTTATGGATTATTGGCATTTTCATTTCAATTGTGATGCTAATAACCACAGGAAATACTTTCTATGGATACCACAACTTCCTTCAGGCCCTCAGATTTGAGCTTTGACAAGAAACAAATAAAATTCCTCTATTTGCCAGCTGTCCAACCCATGTCAGCATGGAAAATGAATGTTAAATGATGATATATACATATATATATTATCCAACCAATGCTTGTAAGGAACATGGGCACTAAATGAAGAAAATGATATATATACATATATATTATGTGTGTATGCATGTGTATGTATATGTGTGTCTATGAATGTATGCATGCATATATATATATATATATATATATATATATATATATATACACACACACACATGTATGTTTCTATGTATGCACACACGCATACATACACATACACAGACAAACAGACAGGCCTTCATTCTTAGTTATATAACAAAGAACTCCTACATGATATAGTGGAGAGTATATACATTTTTATCTGAATGTTATCTCTGCAGTTGGATATATATATATATACACATATGCGTGCATGTGCATGTGTGTATAAATTTTAAATCTACTTTTCAGCAAATTATTAAGTTAAATGGATTTTAGAAAAAGGCTTGAAAATCTCAATAATTTCATTTTACCAAATTAAGTTATATTCGATTACACTAGCAAGAAAAAATTTCAGTTCTTTCTTCTTTTTGTAAGCAGATTTTTTTTTCTGGAATTTTCCAATGGATTTGATTTGTAACGTCACATCCGGTTTATTTGAAATGTTTCTCTGTCCAACTGTTTACTTGTTGTTTCAGATAGCTTTTTCCAATTTATTTCGTTACTTCTAGATGGAAGCTACTATTATTTAACTCGATACAATGTGGGATTGATATTGAATAGAACAAACGACCAATATCCACAACGCAAGAAATATGATTGTTCAGAGAGAAAGGATTAAAAAAACAACAAAAAGAAACAAATATATATATAAAAAAAAACCCAGTTCACCAAAGAGAACTGAACAGAATGGCAAAGCATGCACAATGGAAAACAACATCCAATCTTTTTTACATTCTGTCAAAAAAAGATAAAGAAAAAATATGGCCATTTTTTTTCAGAATTCTAATGAAATATTATTATGGTAATAGTTTTCAGATTGGTAGAATTGCCAGAACATCAGACAAAACTGCCTCACAGTATTTCGATACAGCCCTTTCTGTTCGAAGTTCAAGTCTGCCAAGGTCAATTGTGCCTTTCATCGTTCTAGGATAGTTAAAAATAAAGTAGCAGTCGAGTACTGAGGCGGATTTAATCACCTATGCCCTCCCCCGTTAAACTTGTGACCTTGCCTCAATGTAAAAAAAAATCAATACTTTCTTCAGAGCACAAAATAAAATCCCACCAGAGTCAAGATTTTGCCTTTCTTCCTTATGATATCTATTGAGTAAAGTACCCATCAAGTACTGACATAAGTACTATATACTTTGCCCGCAAACTGAGCCTGTATGTCTATGTTAGAAACCCAAACTTACAGATGTTTTTAGACATGTTTTGTTGTAACACTGCTTCAGTAATGAGTAACTTCTCTCAGCATACCATTTTCAGTGATTTCATCAAACAAGGTTTGGATGTAACTGGCTTTCCATTGCAACTACAGCCAACATAAATTAGACCAGTGGTTCTCAATCACTTTTTGCCTATGGACCCCTTTCATTTCTATTTTAACTATACTGGAACTCCATAGCCAGTCGTTTTTTTTTAAAAAATCCTATCGTATTTTTATAAGTAAATATCATTAGAAATTGTACAAAAAAATTGTTAAAAATATTTACTCTTTTACTCTTTTACTTGTTTCAGCCATTTGACTGTGGCCATGCTGGAGCACCGCCTTTAGTCGAGAAAATCGACCCCAGGACTTATTCTTTATAAGCCTAGTACTTATTCTATCAGTCTCTTTTGCCAAACTGCTAAGTTACAGGGACATAAACACACCAGCATCGGTTGTCAAGCAATGTTGGGTGGGGGACAAATACAGACACACAAACATACACACACACACACACACACACATATGTATATATACGACGGGCTTCTTTTCAGTTTCCATCTACCAAATCCACTCACAAAGCTTTGGTCGGCCCAAGGCTATAATAGAAGACACTTGTCCCCAGTGGGACTGAACCCGGAACCATGTGGTTGGTATGCAAGCTACTTACCACACAGCCACTCCTATGCCTACAGTGTATTGGAGAAGTATAACCAATTTATTGCACATAGATTTTAATAACAAAATGTAATGTGGACTTCCAAGGGCCATATGGACCCCAGTTGAGAATTGCTGGATTAGACCAAGAAGATCGTAAAAGACCAGATGGCATCACAATCTTCTCATTCCAAAGCAGTAAGTCTCTGATCTGGGAACTAACCTGCAGGTTTCAGTGGTAATCTGGTGGTATCAGCATCAGAGCCAGGATGAGTGTTGTAAATTGACAAAATATCAGTTGCTTCTAGATAGGCCCCTTTCCAAACTTACAGCAGTGGAAACATCTGGATACCTGAACCATTTTCCGACTCAATCTGATTGAGGTAGAGATAGCCATTTAATGGAATGATCCCCATAAATTGGAATGGTTCTTTCAGTGCATCTCTTTTTACTATTCTATGTTCATCTTAATCATGTTGTCTGCCAGAACAATGAAACTTTTGCATGACTCATTGTCATGAAAAGAAAGAAAAAAAAAGAAAAGAAAAAAAGAAAGAGCTTGAATTTGTAAAATTTTGTAATTTTATTCTATCAAAAATATTTTTATTACGAGCAAAAGGAAAAAAATGGTTTTCAGTTAAGAATATATATAGATTTATACTGACAGTTGCCTGAAGTTCAAGAGTTATTGCAAGAGTTTATATAATGGTTTACCTATTTCTTTATAAAATCTTTATAAACCTTAATCTCATTTCAAGTAACCACAGTATAAATAAGACAGTGATAGGACAATTGCAGTTTCTGTGTAACTGGTGGTATTTAAAAATTTATCATATCATAATCTATAATCTAATCCTGGGGATAAAAGGCAAAAAGAGACAAGATGAAATTTAATTCCTGTCAAATATAATATCATGGAGTACTCTTTCAGACAGACCGACCAACTATGTATTCTTTAACTTAGTATCACGAGATGGAAAAGAGTTAGTGTGGACATAGTTCCCAGTCTTCTGGTAAAAAGTAAATAAACATAGAAATGTATTTGAATAAATTATTAGAATTGGGAGATCTGATGTATTGATTTTTGGATTACAAATAATATGGTGTTGAATGTAAGACTTTCAAGAAATTGCAAAGATAACAATAATGATAAATTATGTTAATTTTTCTTTTATTTCTTACATCTCAACAGAAAATAGGCCTCTTCTATAATTCAATAGTTTTTTTAATTAGTTCACAGCATGTAATTTGTGAGTACAGCTAAAAAAAAAAATAATAAAACATTAATACAGTGAAAAGAAAGAAAAAGTTGGATGTGCATAATGTGCTAAAAGAATATAAGAACATATTTTCTAGTTTTGCAAGGTCAATCAAACAGTTTATGTTGTAGAAGGCCTTTGTACATATTTTCTTGTTCATATGGTAGATAATGCCCTGCAGTAAAGAGAAAGAGAGAGAGAGAGAGAGAGAGAGAGAGAGAGAGAGAGAGAGAGAGAGAGAGAGAGAGAGAGAGAGAGAGAGAGAGAGAGAGAGAAACAAAAACAGATAATATATGCCAGGCTGTAAAAAAGCAGCATTAAATTAAAATTTCCAGCTGTATATCATACTAAATGTAGATACACTGCTAAAAGGAACAATGCTGTTGTTTTATCTGACAAGAACTTGCTGCATAGACACATTATGTTAAAAACACAATGTATATTGGAGCAAGAAAAACATTGCCACAACAGTGATCCACAAAAATGACAGATACCTACTTGGAGCTTGTCAGTGCTGTACATTTGCTTGTCCCTTGGTTAGACAAAATCCATGCTCTGATATAAAGAAAACAGTGAATAGTATATTCACTGGTATTACAGAAAGTTTGTCAGGTTCATTTTAATGCAAAATGTCCATGAAGAGATTTTCTCTCAAACAAAAACCACAGCATCATGCCTTTCAGCCTTCCAGTGTTGTATATAGATCTAGTATGATGCACAAATGATAAGATAACATATGTGCTTTTAAACTGATAGAAAATAACAATTAATATATGTAGTTTCTCATTCACATTAACACATTTTGAGTTTTAAGTTGATTCTCTTCCATTGAAGCTAGACCAAGTGCTAATGGCTAGCTAACAGCTACAAGAACAAGCTACATAAAATTGTTGGCTCATGTTTACTGATTGCAAATTAGAAGTGACAAGAAGAGAAAGAATTTTTATCATTGTTTAAAAAGACAAAAAAATAGTTGCCAAATTACAGGTCTTTAATTGGACCAATTAAGACATGTGACAAAAAAGTGAAACACTAAAATGTCATCTCAAAGGATTTTGCTTCAAATGTATCCTTAAAAAAATGTTTTGTACATAAGTGAAATGCCTCTGTTTTATAGTGAGAAATGAATGTGTGCTGTTCATCTTTCTTTCAGTGAAATTTATGAAGTAATTAAAGTTAGATGGTTAAGACAAGAAACTGAAACCAGATCACAGAGTCAAATCTCCAGCAACTTACTTCATTTGTTTAACACTCATTAATATACATTTATTGAATCATAAAGTAAAATTATCATATGGCTTGATACAATCATCTTATCTCAAATTTCATTTGAATTAAATAAAGGAGCTATGTATAAATTAATTCATCTATTTAAAATTATCTTTTACCTAATTTTTAAAAAGAAATTTTAAAATGATTTTTGTTTTGAAATGATATGATTTTCAAATAAATATAAATTTATATATATATATATATAAAATAAATATAAGAGAGTGGTCACTATATGGCTCACTCTAGCACCAGTTAATCCAATAGGTTTCAACCACAAAAATACATGTTTCCCATGAAAGTCAGTACGATTGTTAGCTCACACGGACAGGGCAAATAAAAAATAACAAAAATACAGATTATTTTGGGACAATTGTTTCGCTATTAATGAATTAAATGTAATTTTACTTACAAAAAAATCCACTTGTAGCTCCTCAGCCAAAACTATCTGGATGAAATCCACTCAATCACACGCCAGATTTTATCATAACGATAAATACGCGTGTGGTTCAATTGATTACATCCGACGTTATAATTCAAATGCCCCAACTAACAGCGCGCCAAATTTTCACGGAAAACAAATACAGCATTTAGAAATAAATGCAGCATAATTATAATTAATTAATAAGGGTGAGAGAATTAGATACTAATTTAATAGTATATCTATTCTACACCAAGTGGCCTAGTGCTCCGAGAAACCTGGATTATTATAATATTTTATAATATATTATAATATTTTTACAAAATAAATATAAGAGAGTGGTCACTATATGGCTCACTCTAGCACCAGTTAATCCAATAGGTTTCAACCACAAAAATACATGTTTCCCATGAAAGTCAGTACGATTGTTAGCTCACACGGACAGGGCAAATAAAAAATAACAAAAATACAGATTATTTTGGGACAATTGTTTCGCTATTAATGAATTAAATGTAATTTTACTTACAAAAAAATCCACTTGTAGCTCCTCAGCCAAAACTATCTGGATGAAATCCACTCAATCACACGCCAGATTTTATCATAACGATAAATACGCGTGTGGTTCAATTGATTACTATATATATATATATATATATATATAAAACGTGGCCGTTGCCAGCGCCGCCCCGACTGGCCTTGTGCCAGTGGCACGTAAAAAGCACCATCTGATCGTGGTCATTGCCAGCCTCGCCTGGCCCCCTTTCTGGTGGCATGTAAAAAGCATTATCCAATCATGGCCGATTGCCAGCCTCGTCTGGCACTTGTGCCGGTGGCACGTAAAAAGCACCCACTACACTCACGGAGTGGTTGGCGTTTGGAAGGGCATCCAGCCGTAGAAACATTGCCAGATCAGACTGGGTCTGGTGCAGCCTTCTGGCTTCCCAGACCCCAGTTGAACCGTCCAACCCATGCCAGCATGGAAAGCGGACGCTAAACGATGATGATGATGATGATGATATATATATATATACACACAGTCCTCATAATTTATGCCCGTTTTCCAAGCTGGCATTGGTTGGAGAGGATATCCTAGTCTGAGTTATCTATGCAGCATTACTGCCCTCATAAACAGTTGAGGGATCACTTCTTGTTCAGACATTTCATTTGACTTGGTTTCCACTACTGGATCCTCTTCTTAACACCAACCACTTTACAGACCATACTCTTACAGAGAGTATTTTATCATAGCATTAGTGCTGAGATGGCAGTGTTGGTGGTTGTGATGGTGATAGTGGTTGTGGTGTAACAAGTCTTCTCCACTCTCTCTTGCCTCAGTTTTTCACTAATCACTTTTCAGAGTGAATTTTATTGTGGCACCAGTATTAAAGTGATTGCTTTGTGCCTGTAGGACTGAAGATTCTTTACTTTCCATGTGGTTTCCATTTGCCCAAGGTAGACATGGCTGAGAAGGTGAATGAAAGAAAGCATATGAGTTGGAATGTGATAGTTAGTCACTTCTTGTGAGCCTTCTGAGAATTTGAAGAATTTATTTCCTATGTGTTCTTACTGATAGCTGCTTCTGTTTATCTGCCACATACAAAATCTATTTTCTCTGCCAGCCTATCTCTGATTCAACCATGTATCTTATGCATCCATAGTTTTCACTGGAAACACTCTCAACTCTTTTTCTGCATATCAAGTACATCCACTTCTCTGATAATATCTAGGGCTTGTGTTCTCTCCTACTTTACTAAAGCTTTAATCTCTGTTATGATTACATTGAGACCTCTCAATTCTATGTTTTATTTACATATCTGAAATTTCTTTTCTAAATCTGCAGGTTGTCAAAAGAGCTAGGTAGTCACATACAAGAAATTCAAGTCAACTTGGTCTTAAACCACTTTGTTAGAGCCTGCAGGGCTACAATAAATTGGAGGGAGCTGAAGACTGAACCCTGATGGAGTCATATCTGCATGTTAAATTCCTTGTTCTGAACCCATTGCTAATGCTCACATTGCTGATGGTATCTCTATACTTGTATGATCTTATTACAGAACTCACTGTGAAAGTCCTTTCCCAGGATAAATGCTTGATATAGGAGCTTACTCACTAGAAATGTGACATCAGTGGTAATTCTTGACACAAAAATCAAACTGCATCTAATGTACACTATGACTCTTCCCATCAATTTCATTACATGGGCCATCAATTTGATACCATAGTTCATACTTCTTCCCACTGGATTTTATTTGTTCATACAACAGTTAATAAGGTTACTAATGTTTAATTATGATATCTTCTTGTATTATCTAGTTGACTATACAAGTGGTAGCATAGCTAGGGAGAGAAGGGTAGGCTGCACTGTGTGATGTTTTTATAGAGTAGCACTATTGGGTTTACATTATAAGCCAGTTTAGTGGGTGGCAAACCCAAAGGCCATCCTGGATGGTACACATTCTAGCTATGCCACTATAAACTCATCAGCTATTCCACATGGTCCAGCTGCTTTCCTGACATTTAAATCTTCAGCTACTCTGGAGATTGTATGGCTGGCAATATTGGTTCAAATTTTGGCACAAGGCTAGTAATTTCAGGAGAGGGGTTAAGTCGATTCCATCGACTCCAGTGCTCAACTGGTACTTAATTTATCAGCTCTGAAAAGATGAAAGGCAAAGCAGACCTTGGTGGAATTTGAATTCAGAAGGTAAGGATGGCCAAAATTCCACTAAGCATTTTTCCTGGTGTGCTAATGATTCTGCCAGCTTGCTGACTTAAAGTGCTGGCAATATTGGTGGCTTAGTTCCTTTTAGAGTCAACCCTTTTTCTCCCATGCAGTATCTTGATTCGAGAGCCTTACCACCCAGAACACTTCCCATGAATCCATCCCTTTCACAGCTAAATGGTCAAGCTTAAAACTGTTATCTAACAAGTAATTCTCCATCTTTACATCATTGTTACTTTTTATTGCATTGAATTGTTCTAACCCTGTGGCACCTATATACATCAAAGTGGACCAGGCCATTTAGGAGTTAAGTGTTGTGGTACAGCACAAAACTTGTAACAAAATCTAAACCACCAAGTCTAACTTGAAATGGTAAACTGATCCAAAATCCATCTTCCTTTCTTTCTCAGAATGTATATACTTTATAATACCTCCTTAAATCCCTTGATATTCAAAGCTGTCTAATTTTAGGGAATTTTTTTTAGAAAAAAAGAAAAACCATTCAACATGTAACATTCATCCCAAAATTGTGCATGTGTATGCATGCATGTGCAAAGTATTTCATTTCCCCTCTCTTATGTGTGAGACAATTGCCTCTTTCTTATGTATGAAGTAGACAATTTGCAGTGCTTTGATTGATTGTGGCTTCAAATTTCATTTGGCTTTCATAGCTATAAAAATGGGAAAAAAATCAACAAAATAAGTTTTAGTAGTAATATACTGAAGACACCAGCAACTTAGGTTATCAACTAGGGTGCCACATGTCATATGTTAAAGAGTTGTATGCTTACCTTTGGCTGTGACTGTGGTAGAAAGAAGCTTTTGCTATGTACTGCTTACAAAGGCATATTTAAAATTGCCCAAATCAGAAGTCATCGAATTCTTTTGCAACTTTTGTTAAAAGAAAATAATAGTGTGTAAAAAAAAGAGAAGAAAGAAAATGCAATATATTAAAAGTATTATGAAAGTATCAGCTGATCTAAAGAAATCCATGTTTTATTTAAATTAATGTGCTTTTGTTAATTTTTAAGAATTTATTTGGAGTAATTTTGTTACATCTAAAGAGGACTATCTTTCACTCATCTAGTTATGCCACTATAAACTCATCAGCTATTCTACATGGTCCAGCTGTTTTCCTGACTTTCAAATCTTCAGCTGCTCTGGAGATTGTATGGCTGGCAATATTAGTTCAAATTTTGGCACAAGGCCAGTAATTTCAGGAGAGGGGGTTGAGTCAGTTCCATCAACTCTATTGACATTGTAACAAAAATGTGTCGAGATCATTACTCGTGATGTCAATATGATCTCTCTCTCTCCCTTTCCCTCTCTCAGTTATGCTAATGAAAAGATTTGAATCACTGATGTGTTTGAATCGTTTCTCAGCTTGTATATTCTAATAAACTCCTTATTTGCAGTTTTATCCCCTTGTTGTGAAAATTATTTACTTGTAAAGAGCTGTGAAATTCAGCTTGTTCAGCTATCAGCAGCCTAAGGCCAATCTTACTTTCAAGAAAAGTTTAATTAGAACTTGAGATCAGGAATTCCCAAATCTGGTGGCTTCAACATCATTATAAAACTCTCCCACCTGGAACCCAACAAAGAGCCAGAACCATAAAATGCTATATTAACGTTCTCCTAACTGTCCAAATATACTATACAACTCAATGATTACGTATTTTCCATAATGCATTATTATGACTTTCAATGAAGAAAATTATTCACCCGGTAAATTTTTATTCAAATGGTGCACTCACCATTGCAATCTATGAATCAACTATTCAACCTTACACGCTGAATAATGCATTAAACATTGCATCAAAGCTATCTTTGCTGCTCGTAATTAATTCAGAAAACCATTTGTTCATATAGGATTTTTTTTTAATACAATTACAACACGGACTTGGAAGAAACCTTATTTACTAATCAATACTTATTGCAGTCTCCATCAATGCAATGACAAAACACCCAACGGTTTTTAAACTTGTGCTTGGTATTCATTCTTACTGGAACGATGTCATTGTGATTTGTTGTTAACCAAACTGACTTTTAAATATGTATCTTTTGTTGTCATTGATAACAGTTTCAAAATTTGGTACAAAGCCAATAATTTTAGAAGGGATAATCAATTCCATTGACCCCAGTATTTGACTAACACCATATTTTATGGACTACCAAAGGACAGAAGGCAAAATCAACCTCCATGGAATTTGAACCCAGAATGTAAAGATGGATAAAATGTTGCTAAGCATTTTTGTTGTTTTTAGAAATGATTTTTAATGGTGCAAGTCCACACATTACTTGGGAATGCACATTCAAGTGAATGAACTGCAATAACGTGACTAAATACAAGGTATTCTGTCAACTTACACTGCAGTGTGTCTGTATGATTCCCCTGTTATAGTGTTGCTAGTTCAGAATATTTACTGTGCCATATGATGCAGCCAAGTTGTTATGTAAGTTATATCATTGAGGCTAGGGACTGAACTGGCAGTAAAATAGAGCCTCTAGAAGTATAAAAGACATCCAATGACTGTGGCATTACTTGGATGATGATGTCCAGTGATTGAAATAATATTGGTTTCAAATTTTGGCACAAGGCCAGCAATTTTGTGGGTTGGGTTAAATTGGTTACATCGCTCCCAGTGGTTAGCTAATACTTATTTTATCAAACCTGAAAAGATGAAAGGCAAAGTTGACCTTGGTGGAATTTGAACTCAAAATGTGAAGGTGAATGAAATGCTAAGAATTTTTCCAATTCACTACTTTAGTGATTGCACTTGTGACAATGGTCGCAAAAAAAATAAGTATATTTATAAAAAAGAACTTGGTAAGGTTTGATGAGAAAATTTGTTCTGTTTTTTTTTTTTTTGTGTGTTTTCAACTAATCTGACCTCCAATTCACTTGAAATTGACTTCTTTTCTCAAAAACTGAAGTGTGCTTGCGTATGTGTGTGTGGGTGTGTGTGTGTGTGGGGGATGGAATTACGAGCAGGGAGGACCCTCAGTCATACAGACAAGGTCAGTAAAGCACCTACTGCTGTTCAATAAGAAAATCTTTTTCCTTAGTTCTTTTTTATGTGTTTTCAGTGAATCTGACTTTTAAACCATTGGAAATCATTAGTTTTCTTTTTAAGGCTGCGGCAGTGAGGACGGGATGGGGCAAAAATCAAAGTAATAGTGGAAACAAAAAACATTTAAAATACCTGGTATATTTTTCAGCCTTTTCATCTACTTCCTCAGTACTTGTTTTTGCAATATTACTGTAGAAACAGTGGATAACTTCATAATAATCTATGCTACAATTTTGGTAAATTTTAACAATGTTTTCCATTTTCAAAACACATGCTTCCACTTGCAAGGCTTCCTGCTACTGCTTCAAAATAAGTGGACACACATGTTTTTAAGTAACAGTAGCAGCATTAGATTTATGAAGTTTTAATATTTTGATATTTAAAATGTATGGCTGACCGTTAGTAAGGAGAGACACACAAATAAGAAAGAAGAAAGCAAAGGACTACTGATGAGGTCACAGAAGTGTGACAAAAGAATTCTGGCCGAAATAAGATTAAGATTAATGTAAAAAATAAATAAAGCTGAAGCAAATTAACACCAAATATATAGTGCATGTATTTTTATTGGCTAAACTGGCAAAATGACCATTCCTAAATACAACAACATCTGTTTCAACACACGATTGCACATCAAGAATCTTGCAAAACAAATATATAAACGATATTTTAAATGTTCTAAGCATTGTGTAGAATATAGTTTTTTGTTACAACTACATTAAGTAATGATTTTTCATCAATTTTCAACTGTTTTGAAGGCCATAGTTATTCATAACAAACCAATAATAACAAGAAAAACAAATTTCCCTGCCAATGGAAAACCAATGCAAGAGCATCAACAGCAGCAGTAAGCCTTGTTTTGAAGTACTAAGAAATCTTACAAGTGGAAGCAAGTGTTTTGAAAATGGAAGGCATTGTCAAAAATTGCCAAGATTGTAGCATGGATGATTATGAAGTTATTCAGAATTTCCACAGTGACAATGCATGAAGTATTGACTATTTGCATTGCATGGTGTCCTGTCCAAAACAATAACCTTTCCAAATTGCAATTACAAATGTGTGCATCAAAAACAGAAGAATGTATGGTAGTGTAGAAAGAGTCGTGTTGTCCTTAATGTCGACCTCTGAATTAATTAAATTTGAGAATGAAAGAAAGAAAGAAAGAAAGAAAGAAAGAAAGCAAAAATGCTTCTGAAAGGGTTTCACTTCCTATTACTGTGGGAGCTACTTTGGGACAGAGTCTTTTAGGTAATAATAACTGGGTTATAGCATTAAGCAAAGGGCTTTACAATATTCTGACTCACTAATTTTGGTATCAATAATCATTTAATAACATTCCACTATATACATGCACTTTTAATTAAAATGCCATTTGGTATCTGAGCCAATAAAAGGAGTGTCTTCTTGATTGTTTGATTTGCAAGAAGTAATAGCCAAATCTCATGCTACTCTTTTAAAAAATGGAAATATTGAATACTAGCTGAAAAAGCTGTTCTCTGAGTAAACTTAATCTAACTCCTGTGGAGAGCTGTTGGGCCTTCGACCTAAAATAGATCATATAATTGAATAAACTATAAAAAAGAAGACAAGATTGCATCAGCGACTCTTATTTGCATAAATGAAACTTATGTGAAAATTTGTCTTTTCAAAACTGCACCCAATCTTCTGAAAGCTTAATACTGTTGATATTTAGCAACTTCATCATCATCATCCTCATCATCATCATCATCATCATCATCATCACCATCGTTTAACGTCCGCTTTCCATGCTAGCATGGGTTGGACTATTTGATTGAGGTCTGGCGAACCAGATGACTGCACCAGACTCCAATCTGATCTGGCAGAGTTTCTACAGCTGGATACCCTTCCTAATGCCAACCTATTACTTTATTGCCCACAAGGGGCCAAACATAGAGGGGACAAACAAGGACAGACAAACGGATTAAGTCGATTACATCAACCCCAGTGCGTAACTGGTACTTTATTTATCGACCCCGAAAGGATGAAAGGCAAAGTCGACCTCGGCGGAATTTGAACTCAGAATGTAACGGCAGACAAAATACCTCTAAGCATTTCGTCCGGTGTGCTAACGTTTTTTCTGTGAGTGTAGTGGGTGCTTTAAAGCTTGACCTGAACATGTCTAACCAAAACTTAACTGGATCTTTTCTCATCTTTTTGCTAGAGCCCATAGGTTTTCCTCATTTTAGGTTTTAATTGCTTTTTCAAGCCATTATTTCTACTCATTTGCAATCTTGTTTTACCACTTGTCTGTCTTGACCTCAATGTATGCAACTTTTTTAACATTGTCTCAAATGAAAATATAATTTTCTTTGTTTGAATTTAATTTGACTTAAAAACTGTTTTAAAATTTGCTCATGATATAAAAGAACTTGTTCTTCTTGGAGAATGGACTCAAAACAAATAAACTATCAGTTTGTGTCCATCAATTTCATGTAAAGGGAAAAGAGTTTATCAATAATAAACTTGCTACTTAGAAGCATTGTATCCTAGACTAACACGAAGAGTACATTACTGCTGAAACATATGTAAACGTTAAAGAGTTCCCTAACAGTTAATTATTCTCATTGCTTGTCATCCAGTTTCTGAATAGCTTAAATATAATTCTCCAATCAATGTCCCGTTTGTTTGTGCTTTATACTTCTACTTCCATTACCCTTTACTCTCTTTTTACTCTTTTACTTGTTTCAGTCATTTGACTGTGGCCATGCTGGAGCACCGCCTTTTGTCAAGCAAATCAACCCCAGGACTTATTCTATGCTGAACTGCTAAGTTACGGGGACGTAAACACACCAGCATCAGTTGTCAAGTGATGTTGGGGGGGGGGGGGTCAAACACAGACACACAAACATATATACACACACATACTTATATATATATATATATATATTGGTAAAAACGGTAAGATAACAAAAGAAAGAAAGAGACCTCAATATTATGTAAATAGAGGAAATTTATCTGTAAATTAATATGTGACAATTATTCAATAGCCAAGATAAAACTCTGAGTTTCGGATGCCGAAGTGGAAATCCACAACACCATCTCTTCGGTTATCTGGCCAGAAACTCAGAGTTTTATCTTGGCTATTGAATAATTGTCACATATTAATTTACAGATATATATATATATATATCATCATCATCATCATATATATATATATATATATATACGAGGGGCATTCAATAAGTAATGCCCCTGACCCACTTCTCATAGGAGTAGAGCAACGAAACTTTGTACAGTTATTAGTCTTTCTCTACATAGGAACCACCCAGATTTACACATTTCTCCCATTGTTTGATGCAGCTCTGGAGACCGTTTTTTTAGAAGACCCAGCTTGGTCCTCCAACCACGACGTGACTTCAGAAATCAAGGCTGCATCATCTAGGAAAAGCTTTCCTTTCAAAAACAACCTCATGGCTGGGAAGAGGTGAAAATCAGAGGGTGCAAGGTCAGGAGAGTAGGGGGGATGGGGGAGGAGTTCATAACCGCACGCCTGTGCTTCTGATCTGGCGACAAGCGAGTTGTGGACCGGAGCGTTGTCCTGATGTCTTTGCTGATCTTTCCCCGCCTCTTGATTTTGATAGTTTCTCTTAATTTCCTCAAAAGTGAAGCATAATAGGCTCCTGTAATTGTGGTACCCTTTGCCAGGAAATCTGTTATCACTACTCCGTCCTGGTCCCAGAAGACTGTGAGCATGACCTTGCCAGCGGAGGGCTGCACCCTTGCCTTCTTTGGAGGAGGTAAGTCACAGTGCTTCCACTGCATTGACTGGGCTTTGGTCTCTGGATCATAGTGATGGACCCAGGTTTCATCCTGTGTAATCAGTCTTTTGAAAAATTTTGACTCATCTTCTTGGCACATCTCCAAATTCATCCTCGAGCACTCGACGCGTTCTTGCTTCTGGAAAGGTGTGAGCAACCTGGGAATCCATCTGGCAGACACCTTTTGCACATGCAAATGGTCATGAATGATAGTTTCCACAGACCCGGTACTAATCTTGACCTCGTGGGCTATTTGGCGAATAGTTATGCGTCGATCTTCCAAAATGGCAGCCTCAACTTGACGGACAGATGCCTCATCAATTGCAGAAGTGGGGCGACCAGATCTGGGAGCTGTTTCCACCGAGTTCCGACCATGTTTGAATTCACGATGCCAGCGTTTTACAAAGTCATATGATGGGGCATCATTACCATAAGTTACTTTCATTTCATCAAAAGTCTCCCGTGGTGTGCGTCCTTTCAAATACAAAAACCAGATCACTACTCGACACTCAACAGGCTCCATTTCACACTTGACTCAGTTCAAACACCTGTAAATCAGAAACCCCAATTAGTTCAAAGCTGTAATTTGCCACCTATTCTATAGAGATGTAAATAATTGCACACACAAAATTTCAGCTAGATCAAACAACTGCAAGTGGGTCAGGGGCATTACTTATTGAACTCCCCTCGTATATATATATATATATATATATATATATATATATATATATATATATATATATATATCATATCATATATATATATATATCATTATCATACATATATATATATACGACAGGCTTCTTTCAGTTTCCGTCTACCAAATCCACTCAAAAGGCTTTGGTAGGCCTGAGGCTATAGTAGAAGACACTTGCCCAAGGTGCCATGAAGTGGGACTGAACCCGGAACCATATGGTTGGTAAGCAAGCTACTTTATTTCATAAAATTTGCCATGAAGGCATTACAAAGAGGAGACGAACAAGGACAAACAAACAAAAAAATGTAGTAGCTGCTACAATGTTTAAAAATTTATAATGATAAATTTATGATACAATCTAAAAATTACAAATTACTATTTACAAATTACAAATCACTAATTACCAATTACATGATAACATGTTACTCACTGTGATTTTCAATGACTTCCCTGACGGAAAGGCATCCGATCACCAGGGTAGAACCCTTGCTTTCTCTTTCCTTTTCTTTTTTTTTGGACTCCACTTACCTGGTGCCAGTCGCTCCCAAATTCCTTGCTACAGGCTTCCATCTTTCCATGAATCTATCTCATGACAGGTACCTCTTCTCCAGCCTGATCTTACTATTGAGGTGGTAACTAAAATAGTTGACCAACCCCTAGCCAGATACAAAGGTACCCATCACTGTGCCTCTCACATGCATCTTCCATACTGTTTCGAAAGATTTTTGAAAAATTTCGGTGAAAATTTTTGGGTAAAATTTTCAACAAATTTTGGGGAAAAATTTTCGGTGAAAATTTTCAGAAAATTTTTGGGTAAAATTTTCGGTGAAAATTTTCGAAAACTTTTTAGGTGAAATTTTCGGTAAATTTTTGGGTAAAGTTTTCGGTGAAAATTTTCGAAAACTTTCTGGTTAAAATTTTCGGAAAATTTTCGAAAATTTTTTTTAAAATTTCGGTTGCATATGGCTACTACGCAGAAAAAGCAAGCCTTCCTTTCCCTGTTAAGGGAAGGAGGTGGCACAATCTCAATGATAGACTCAGCTGATAGCTGTTCTCTTCCCATCGATGACAACAGTTGTTCTGTGAAAGTTATCAGTCCCGTTAATTCCGGAAATTCCATAAATTCAAGCAAGACAGTTTCCATGTTCCGCCCACATCTCAGACATGTCGGCGAGACGGCACTTCTGTGCCTTGACAGTTTATCACGAATAGGTAGTGCCACATGAAAGCACTGCCAGGCCAGGGATTTCTGGTAAGTATCCAGGTACCCCAGCTCGAAAGTTCTCCTGAACAGATCGATCAACTGATTTTCATTGTAGCCCAGAGTATCCCCCAAGGCTTGCCCATCCAGGTGCTGAGTTGCTCACCGATTGGCTTGTCCTTGTTAACCTTTGCTCCTGCTACCGCCTCGTAACTTTTGATAGCCTCTTCCACCACTGGAAGCTAGCCTTCATTTGCCACGATGATGGAGATGTCATCCGCATACGCCGTAGCTCCTCTTCCACACCATAGATCATGTGGGGTGCCCCCTAGTGCCTCCAACTTCCGCAGTAATGGTTTGGGAGCCAACACATACAAAAGCGGAGACAGGGAACACCCCTGATGCACTGATTGTTCGATTCTGAATGGCTTCGAAAGGAAACCATTCACTTTTATGACAGACTCGATGTTGTTATACAACGCAGCAATCCAACCACAGAAGGTCGGGCCCAGGCCAGCCTTCTCGAAGACCGTCACTAAGTATCAATGGTCAACCCTATCAAATGCCTTAGACTGGTCTAAATGTACCAGTGCCCCCCCCCTACCCCAGAAAGTTTCCCCACCCTCTCTAAGGAGTAGCGTATAAGGTGGAGATTGTTGTGATCGTCCTGCCTGGGATAGTGCACATTTGTGCACCCCCTACAAGTTTGTCTACGACCCGCGCCAACCTTTTCGCTAGCACCTTGGCCAAAATCATTAACTCTGGGGTTTTGGGGTGTCGTGTTTGTGGGCGGGCACCACAGATGGGGGAGTATGGATTTTTGTTTCTGTGGGGGCTAATGCGTGTGCGGGTTTGGGGTCTTTTTTTGTAATTGAGGGGCCTGCTGCCTGTGCCACTTTTCTTTTCCATTGTTCACAGTCTATACGGATGTGGCCTTTTTTGCTACATTCGTATCACGTTGGTTTTTTTGCCATCTACTTGTATTCCGAGGGCGATATCTTCACCCAAGAGCCCCCTCTCTGGAAGCATTTCGATTTCTTCCCGAGTTCTCTGAATAATGGTAGAAATGCTTCGCCTGAGCCAGTTTTGTGGGGCAGTGCGTGTGATCTGAAGGAAGGCGATTTTATCTGTCCTGATATACAACAGGGCGGCCATCACTCCCCTTACACCAACTTCAGGTGGCACTTCTGTCACTCTTACTCGAGCAGTTCGTCTCTCATGTAGGTTGGCAGAAGTACCAACTACTTCGTCTTCAGGGGACTCACTGAGTGCTCTTGGGCTTTTACTTCTGTTTCAAATCTGGCCTCTACTGTACCATAAGTACAGCCCCTTGCTATATACTTTATGTCTTCCCATATGGGAGCCAGACATTTTTCAATTTTGCACTGCTCAAAGTGCTTAAATTTCTTTGTTGAAGGACACTATGTTTTGAAAACAACTGTCCTTCTTTTCAATTTTTCAACACGAGGTGAGGGTGATATTTCTATATCACCCACCTCTTCTTTCATTTTTCAAAAAGCTCGGAGAGCTTTCCTTTGGTAGTTCGATGTTTTCAGTAGCCACCGCAGTAACTGCTGAAAATTTCTTAACTGGCTCTTCTAGTGAATTTTTCTGAAATTATTTCGACTGACATGTTCGTTCAGAATAAATTTATACACAACTTAATCCCTGAAAACGGGAAACCTATAATTTTTACTTTTTTTTCCTCTCAACGAGGACAGCAGTTCAAATCCCACCCCCGCTGGGGGGCGAGACGTAACAACAAAGCCTGCAACGTTCGAAATTAAATTTTTCACACAATAATAAAAATACGGTATCCCAAAAAACGGGAAACCTATAATATTTTTTTCCCCTCACAACGAGGATGACAACAGTTCAAATCTCACCCCACTAGGGGCGGGGTGCCACAATAGTGCCTACAACGGCTAAAATTAAAATTTTCACACAGTAATAAATTGATTATCTAAAAAAAACACACAAAAAACGGGAAACCTATAATATTTTTTTCCTCTTAATGAGGCTAACAGTTCAAATCCCATCCCCGCTTGGTGGAGGCACTACAATAACGCCTACAACGGCTTTAACAAGTTCAATATTTCAACAATTCACAACTGCAAAAATGGCTTTACACAAACAATTACTTTCTCCCGTCACCGGGAAAAAGCACAAAAATTTCCAAAGTTTAAAAGTTCAACAATGTTCAACAGTTCGAAAATGTTCAACAATAAACAGTCAGGAATTCCAACAGAAAAATTATCCAACGTTCAAGAAAACGTTTGACTCACCACCAAAGAAACACGTCTAACCATGAGACAGGTAAGCAAATTACTTTATTTCGTCAAATTTGCCACGATGACATTACAAAGAGGGGACGAACAAAGACAAACAAACATAAAAAGGTGAAGTAGCTGCTAATCGATTAAAAAACAGTCTCGGATGATAGGTGAATCCTGAAACAATATATATAGTTTCAAAATTTTTAAAAATTTTACGTTCATTGCGACTTGCAATGTATTACCTAAAGGCATCCTGCAACCTGGGTAGAACATTTACTTTTCATCTTGAATACACTTACTTGGTGCCAATCACACCCAACTTACTTTCCACAGGTTTCCATCTTTTAACAAATATATCCTGTAACAGACACTTCTTCTCCAGCCTGATCTTACTATTGAGGTGGTAACTAAAGAAGTTGACCAACCCCTGGCCAGAGACAAAGGTACCTGTCACTATGCCTTTCACACGCGTCTTCCATACTGTTTCTTTCATATGGCTACTACGCAGGAAAAACAGGTCTTCCTTTCCCTGGTAAGGGAAGAAGGTGGCACGATCTTGATGATAGACTCAGCCGATAGCTGTACTCTTCCCATCATTGATATCAGTTGTTCGACGAAAGCTATCAGTCCCGATAATTCCAGACACTCCACGAATGCATGCAAGATGGTTTCCCTATCCTGCCCACATCTCGGGCATGTCAGCGAGACGGCACTTCCGTGCCTTGAAAGCTTGTCACGAACCGGTAACGCCGCACGGAAGCACTGCCAAGCTAGGGATTTCTTGTAATTATTCAGATACCCCGGCCTGAACGTTTTCCTGAACAGGTTGATTAACTGATTTTCATCGTAGCCCAAGGTCTCCCCTAAGGCGTCTTTGGAATTGATTTCTACTAACCCACTATAAAAATCCGCGGTGGAACTCCAGCTGCCGGCATTGCCTGTACAAGAGAATAGCTGAAGTGCCTGACAATACTCCAATTGCCAGTCCCCCAGCCTAGGTCTCTTCTTGATCCATGTACCAACGTCCATTTAGGACGTTAACTGCGGGATATAGAACCGGACGTGCGGTGACCACACCTGCTCTCCATCCAGGTAAAACCAGAGGTGCTTCGACCGTAACGTGAATTTTCGCATCCTCAGGCAAGGCATCCCTAACCCACTCTTTAGCGGCTTCTAGCAGCAGACAGAGCACTTTACAAGTGGCTTTCCTCCCTTCTACAAAAAGCGGATAAGGATTTTCTCCAACTTGTTCAACCACAAATCGGGGCAAGACACCACGGTCAGACCGCTCTATCAGGACGTCTGGACCAATCTAAACTCTGAGGAGCTTAACAGGACCTTCCGTCCAACACCCCACAACGTTATTTGATGGCATCGGCTTGCTCCTCCAGGTGCCGAGTTGTAAACCGCCCGACTTGTCCTTGTTAACCTTTGTTCATTTACAGCCATCACATGACATACACACACATCTATCCATCCATTGATCCATCCATCCGTGCATACGTACATACATACACATACATACACAGAAACACACACACACACACACACACATGCATGTATACATATGATGAGCTTCTTTTAGTTTCTCTCTATCAAAATCTCTCACAAAGCTTTGGTTGACCCGGAGCTGTAGACAAAGACACTTATCGAACATGCAGTGGGACTGAACCTGGGACCACATGGTTAAGAAGCAAACTTAACAACACAGCTATGTCTACAACTCCCACCATTTTAATTTGGATTTTCAACAGTAACATATTCTTTCAGTGAAAGTGTTTTGATTTTTATCTAAAATTCTTGCATCATATGGAAAATAACTTTTAAAAATACAATAACAAAAAAGAAAAAAAAAAGAATTGTTGTTTATTGTTTTATTATTATTTGATATAATTTCTTTCAGTGAAGTTGATTGTATTTCTAAGAAAGGTAGCACTGTTTTCTCACTACAAATATATTTAGTACACAGCACAGTTCTCTAATGGTTGGTTTACCTATTTTCTATTGTAATCATTATAGTGTATCTTCTTTATGGAATCTAAATAAAGCAAACCCTGATAAAATCCAGATAAAAGAATTCAGTTATGATGCTGTATATATGTTCTATGTATATGTATGTATAAATAGATACATAATGAATTAATTGTATGTTGTTTGTAGAGGTGTGTACGTGCATAGCAATGCATAATAATTTCTTAGAAAAACATGTCTTCTTTCAACACCATGCCAGGTGGTATACATAAACATTTAAGCACACTTTTACAGGGGAAGAAAAATGTGAAATTGTGATGTTTGTACTTTTTCCAAGACAACCTAAGTGAAGCTTTTCAAACTGGAAATTGAAACCATGTTGTCGAGTTATTTGAAACTAATTAACATAGGAGCTCCTTTCTGTAGAAGAGCATAGGCACGAAACACTAAAGACTTCTTCCATTTTACCTAAGTGTCAACACTTTTAGTTGTTCTTTCATCTTGTCTTTGTGTTTTCTTTATTTTTGGGCTTTATATATTATTTCTTTACTTGCTACAACTAGTAGCCATATCACCCTCAAATCACATCAAACCATTGTGAAAAGTAAAAAAAATGGATACCTGAGCGAATGCAGTGTTGAGTATAAAATAGCTGATTGACAGACATGGATGGAATGCTAGTTGTCACAGGTCTTTTTGTTCAGGATTGATCAAGGGCTGAGTAACAACAGCCACCATGAACAACGTGACATTTTGGCATGTTCTATGGTTCTTCATAAATTGGGAGTTATCTCTGTCGTATGACTTTGTTAACTGCACATGAAAGCAACTGGCCACACTTATAAATGGTGGTCTGCTGCAATGCAAAGGAAGAAGTTTTCTTGCTATGATGTTTCCCATGGCGCATAATAATTCCCGACACTTATACATTGTTGTCCATTCTGTTGTCCCTTTAATCTATGGACTATATTACCTGGATAACAGTCTAGTGGGTTATCTCTCTTTAAACTGGATCCAGTCCTGACATACCAAAAATAAGACATTTGAAACAGGAGTGAATTACTGCTGCATTGTTACAGGGTTGTATATGTGTATTGACATATAAATGTGTCACAGCAGAGAATTGGAAGTCATTAAAGTGTTAGATAGAATGTCTCATGGTATTTTCTCCAACTCTGTGCTCTAATCTTACAAAGGCCAACCATGTTTTTCATCCTTTCAAGATTGTCAAAAAAAAGGTACCAGTCCAGAGCAACAGAATTGGTAGAACTGCAAGAACATCAAACCTTACAGTGCTTGTTGTGACTCTTTGCAATATGAGTTCAAATCTCACTATGATCTACTTAGGTGCTAGACTTGTTATCTACTTTAACATTATCACCTACTGCCTTGGGTATCTTTCGTAGAGTCTACTCTGTTGCAAGTATTCAGGTCTGTGGTTTGAGGATGCCTTCCTCCCTCTCACCAGCTCTGAACCATAGGCACTGTTTTCTTTCCAAACTAAAAGATAAAAAGAAAACAAATTACAAAATGTAATGCTTAAACTGTGTGTAGGAGAAAACATTTTGAGTATTTGTAGGAATCTAATTCTTTTCCTCCAAATAATACATGGAAATTATGATCATAACCACGATAGCCAACTTCATCAGCATTTAGCAGATATGTAAGAAAAAAAAAACGTTTTACTGAATCAAAAAGATTTATTTTTAAAATAGCTCTTTTAGTGAAAGGTCAAATCCATAATTCTTTCACACCTAAAGAACGATATAAAACATATGTAAAAAATTAGAAGCCTATTGATTTTCCTTTGAACTTTTAGAAGCTCCAGGAAGCAAGAAAGGTCAGGAAAACTTTTTTACTGAAGAAATATACTTTTAAGAAAAAGTGATTCCACTAAATGTAAAGTATCCATTCAACCATAGAATGGAAACTAGCTTAAGCAAAGAAAACTTAGCCAATATACATGGTTGGTTGATCAATTGTGATATACACTATTGAGGAAAGACTTTCCATTAAAGTCACAAGATGATGAGGAATGAATCTAACCAGGTTCAGTCCTAGTTTGCTGCCAGTAACTATCAAATGGGGTTGAGGGTGGGGCTTGCCACTTTGAGCTGGGAAATGAATGGAATGCCTGGTGTGTGTCTTGTTGTGGCTACCCCCACCCCTGCCACCCCAAAAAAATGGGAAATAAGCCTGGATATATATATATATAACTATCAAACAGTGATATGCATGTAGACAGGCTTACTCTTAGTGGGATGCCTATCACTAATCTCTGATAATAAAACTGGGTTTGAAATTCTTCAATGGTTGCAAAGCTTAGTTATTTACATAGAATGAAATGTTCCATGGAGATAGGGATTGTTGATGTATATACTCTTTTACTTGTTTCAGTCATTTAACTGCAGCCATGCTGGAGCACCGCCTTTAGTCGAGCAAATCGACTCCAGGACTTATTCTTTGTAAGCCTAGTACTTATTCTATCGGTCTCTTTTGCTGAACTGCTTAGTTACAGGGACGTAAACACACCAGCATCAGTTGTCAAGCGATGTTGGGGGGACAAACACAGACACACAAACGTATACACACACAAACACACACATATATATATATACATATATTCACTAATTTGTTGTGACTCTTTGCAATATGAGTTCAAATCCCACTATGGTCTACTTAGGTGCTAGACTTAATCTGTCATCTGCTTTAACACTATCACCTTACTGCCATGGGTACCTTTTGTAGAGTCTACTCTGTTGCAAGTATTCAGGTCTAAGGTTTGAGGCTACCTTCCTCTCTTCACCAGCTCTGTGGCTCTGTATAGTCATAGGCACTGTTTTCCTTCCAAACTAAAAGATAAAAAGAAAAAACATACAAAATGTAATGCTTAAACTGTGTGTAGGAGAAAACATTTTGAATATTTATAGTAATCTAATTCTTTTCCCCTACATAATACATGGAAATCATGATCATAACCATGATAGTCACTAATTTGGTAGACAGAAATTGTCATATAAATGTATGTGTGTGCTTTCACTTGAGTCACCTTGTGTTGTGTTTTTCCTTCTTTTTTTAATTTTTACTGAGTCTGGAGGAAAGGCCAGTGCTCGTGGTCTTTGCAAGCCCTCAAAAACTGGTAAGACTGATGTTATTAACGCCCTGCTAAAACTGTTGTAGGAAAGACATGAGCAAGGAACTAGAATACCTAGTCTAAAAACCAGGATCCACTTACCTGTTTCAAATCCAATATCTCTCATGAATTGGTGCACTATGTCTCTTTATGTCCATAACCTAATAGTTTGGCAAGTACAGATCAATAAAATTAAGTGTCTGTGTTAATTCCTTTGGCTCCATGTGGAGCACAAGGTGCCAAGAAAACATCTCCATCCATCTCTGTCTTTGACTATGGATTGCAGTTGTCCCCCACATGTAATTGCCTGGCATAGCTTCTTCTTTTCAGATTTTACTACACTGCTTCATAACAGTGTCTGAGGCTTAACTCCCCTTACCAGGACCATTTTCATATGTTCTCTTGTTGGTGTTTCAAATGCAAGGTAGAAAATTGATAGTACAGAGATGCTAACCTTATGCCTATAACCCTCCTTTCTCAATTTTGCTTGGGACCAGCTTTGGTGGAGTTAATATAATTGCTAGGCTGGAATAACTATTGTGGTTAATATGATTGGCTTAGATTCTTGAAGGGCATAGTCTAATGGACTGAAATCAATAAAAGAATAAATGAATAACAACATTGAGTGAAAGAAGAGTATGACTCAAACATGCTTCCCCTGTCAAATCATCTTCCTTAGAGTTGGCCTCAAGCACCAGACTATGTGGATCCCCCAAACTCCATTTGTAAGACTAGCTCAAGTTCGTCAACTTCTGCTGTTCCTTTGACCCAAATACCTGGGTGGTAATCGCCTAGGAGATCCCAAAGTGGCAGCATGTCATTGTCGAAAGAACAGACCTAATAGAAAATAACAGACAAAGGTGGCAAGCTAGCAGAAACGTTAGCATGCTGGGCGAAATGCTTAGCGGTATTTCGTCTGCCGCTACGTTCTGAGTTCAAATTCCGCCGAGGTCAACTTTGCTTTTCATCCTTTCGGGGTTGATAAATTAAGTGTCAGTCACGCACAGGGGTCGATGTAATCGACTTAATCCCTTTGTCTGTCCTTGTTTGTCCCCTCTATGTTTAGCCCCTTGTGGGCAATAAAGAAATAAGAAAATATCAGACACCGAGAGGCAGAAACCAGACATCAAAGACACAAAGAATGACTCACACTTCCTCGTACCCTACCAACCTTCCCTTGCAATAAATACCTCTAGCTCTTCTATACCACCCTTGGCCTAAACAGCCACCTCAGGGACTGACACTCTTTACACCCATCAAGATGAAGAGGCTCAATCACTGGCTGCAGATCTGTAACTTGGATACAAGTTAATGTCAACGATGAACATTGAGCAAACATAAACAATATATTGGGTATGTGAGACACACAAAATGAGACTGGTAAAGAAAGACTAATGGCATTTAAGATCAAAAGAAAAGAAAGCCAACTAATATATATATGCACTATAGCAAACTTCTTAAATTTTTTATTGTTTATACGAAAGCTAAAATTATTTGTCAGGATAATTATAGCTGTCGTCTATGTACAAAAAATGACGAACGCAAAACTAAGCTTTGCTGTCATTTGAGAAGTTACTTTTTTTTCAATATTTAACAGTATTAATTATAACTCTTAGAATTCCTAGCCTAAAGCTAGTAACTTTTATAGGATTATATCTCTTATTTATCTAATCCATTTTAATCTCTTTGAAAGTCTGATTTATATTGTCACCTATTCACTTGATTGATGTATTGCCATACATATTTTCCTATCAAATTTTTAGCAGTTTAATGCCTTAGTGGAACAACAATTATAAACTGAATCAATACTTTCAGGGATTACAATGACAGTAGTTTGTGAAATGTAGAGCTCTAGACTAAATACTTGCCAGTATTTAGTTTCATTCCATTATGTTTTAAGTTCAAAATCTTCCTGGAATTGACTTTATGTCCTTTGATTGTTCTTCATGTCCATTATCACAATTCAATGCCTACTTTTCAATGCTTGCATTGGTCAGATGAAACTTGTTGAGGCAGATTTTCTACAGCTAGATGCCCTTCCTGTCATCAACCTTTACCTGTTTCCAAGCAAGGTAATATTTCCCATGGCGAGATGTGTTTTCCATGGAAGACTGGAAATGAACAGTACCACTTATATGAGTGATGCTTGTTTACAATCATCACATGATGTCAAGACAAGTGTACATAGATGCACGTGCTTGCACATAAATGCACACATGACAGGCTTCTTCTAGTTTCCTTCTACCCAAATCCACTTACAAGGCTTTTTTTGGTCCTGGGTTATAATAGAAGTTACTTGCCCAAGGTGCTTCACAGTGGGACTGAACCTGAGTTGTTAATATAATAAACACTAGACATGTATTGGGGTTTCTTTAAATATTTTTTACTCCTCTCTCACGAAATTTAGGCTTTGTAGCAATACAAAAAAATCACTAAAGTAGAAACCACATAATGTAATCACTTTGGGATGGAACATTTAAAAATAACAATAACCACTTGATAACATTATGCAGAGGATATCACAGTGTCTGGAGTATCTCCTGTGTGTTTGGAGACTTACTAATTTTGATAATAGCATTTTGAAATTTATTATCCATGATAACAATAAGTGACTTCCACTGTATTTCTAGGGTCAAGGATGTGAACTTGATATTGGTCAGAGCTGGAATGGATGTGCTGAAGACTGATGATTTATGTTTGAGAGATGAAATCTTACTGTGACTAATTTTGCACTACATTCAATAAAACTAGCATCAATATGATATTGTTTGTATGAAGAGTATTGGCAAATATCAGTAATTAAAAAGGGGTTTTCAAGCAGATTGGCTGTATGAAAAGAAACTTGCTTCCCGGCTACCTGGTTTCGGATTCAATCCCACTGTGTGGTACCTTCAGCAAGTGTCTTCTACTATTGCTTCAGTCCAACCAAAGCCTTGTGAATGGATTTGGTAGATGGAAACTATAAGAATCCTGTTGTGTATATACATACATATACATATACTTCCAGTCACTTCAGCAATGTAATACACATGTGCTAACTGTGATTTCTTTTCCTTCTTTGGACTTCTCCCTATCTCCTTTCCGACAAAGAGCTATGCGCCAAACATCAAACTCTTTCCTTTCGCCAGTGCCAAGCTAATACATTTCTCATACATGTCCTCATGTTGTCCATTTCTATTTCTTTATTTGAATTGACTATATATACATTAGGTCATTAAGAAAGGAATGTCTGATTTTGAACTGAAAGTTTATTTTACTTATCTCAATAAAAAGCTTATCTCAATTTTGCTTTATCTCAATAAAAAGCAATGCAGTTAATCAAAGTATGCACCTAGATTATCAACACAATTTTGCCATTTTATCAGAAGCTTATTTATTCCAGCAGTGAAGAATTCTGGGAAGCAAGAGATGATGAAATCATAAAAGGTTACTTTTGCATCTTCTTCAGATTTGAAGTTTTTTCCAAGCAAAAAGTTGTCTAATGCCTGGAAAATGTGACAGTCAGTTGGTGCAAGGTCTGGTGAATATGGCAGATGACAGAGTACTTCCAAGTTTAGTTCCTGGAATCTGAGTAGCATTCTTTGTGCACCATGTGGTCAAGCATTGTCTTGCAAGAGAATTGGCCTGTCTGTAGTGACCAATCTCAGTTGTTTAATTGCAAGTTCACTTATCATTTCATCCAATTGGTTGATGTATACATCTGCTGTAATTGACTTACCAGTTCTCATAAAGCTGTAGTGGATGACACAAGCACTCGACTACCAAACAGACACCATTAGCTTTTGTTGATAAATATTCTTTTCTAGATTGTGTTTTGGCACTTCATCTTTATCTAACCACCATGCAGAACACTTGCTATTGTTGAGAAAATCCATTTTTCATCACACATAACAATACGATGCACAAATGGTTTGCTTTTATGCTGAGACAGCAAAGAACAGCAAGTTTCAAGATGATGTATCATTTGATGCTCGTTCAGTTCGTGTGGTACCCACTTGTCCAGCTTCTTTGCCTTGCTGATTTGTTTTGGATGATCCAATACAGTTGGAATTGAAACATCAAACCTTGCTGCTAACTCATGCCTAGTTTAAGATGTATCTGCTTCCACTACAGTTTCTAGGTCATTATTATCCACCTTGGTCTCAGGCCAACCACGAGGCTGATTTTTAAGAGTAAAGTCTCCAGACAGGAACTTCTCAAACTATTGACGTACAGTGTGCTCATTCGCCACATCTTCACCAAACACCTCAATGGTATTTCAAGCTGTCTGAGATGCATTGGTTCCATGATGGTACTCATATTCATAAACAACATGAATTTTTGATCTACCCATGGGTTTACAAAAATTGATTTACAAGAGAAAACTCACAATATAATCAGACACCATGACTTTCATTTTGAAAAGTGATGATGTAACTCTTCCATGTTGTAAAACGAAGAATTGTTGGGATAAAACATTAGAGTTAATGACTGTCAAAATTGGTGCATATGAAAATCGGGCATTTCATTCTTAATGACCTGATATATATGTATATATATATATGCATACATACATACATGTGGAGGTGCATGGCTTAGTGGTTAGGGTGTCAGCATCATGATCGTAAGATTGTGGTTTCGATTCCTGGACCGGGTGACAGCTGGGGAACACATACACCATTGAAACTAGGAAACTGGGCCCACGAGCCTGACTAGGCTTTAAAAGGGCACATTTATTTATTATTATTTTACATACATACATCTCTGTTTGTATCTGTGTTTGTCCCCCATCAACATTTGACAACTGATACTGGTGTGTTTATGTCCCCATAACTTAGTGGTTCAGCAAAAGAGACCGATAGGATAAGTACTGGGCTTAAAAAATAAAAAAAGTACTGGGGTCAATTCATTTGACAAAAATTCTTCAAGGTGGTATTCCAGCATGGTTGCTGTCTAATGACTAGAACAAGTAAAAGATAGAATATAAGGTTGAGTAAATTCCTTGTCTACTGAGACTGCAACTTGGTTTTGATCCCTTGACTTAGATACCCTGCTGAGTCACTCAGGTTCTTCAAAAACATGCAGAGGTTGCAAAATCCCACCTCTTCTCTTTGATAACATTTTTACAGTTTAGTCAAGAGAAGGTAATATAGTGCTTGTAATAACTGCAAATTCTTTCAGATTAAAGAGGCTATCTGGGTTCTGGGTTGTTCAACTTGAACATCAGTAAGTCAACATCTTTTGGGAAAAACATGGGTGGGATTGAATTCCAGAGTAGGAAGGATTTGAAAAAGGGATTTAGTATGAGCTCTTTGTCTGAGACAACAGTGTGGTGATAAAAAGCAGAAAGATGAATGAGTCTGATTAGAGTGGAATGCATCAAGTTACTTTAGAGTTGTAGTAGCAATATAATAGGCAGAGAGAATGCAATATGTCTTCAGTTAGGCATTGTGGTGTGTTGGTGAGCATGTATTTGCCAATAAGGCAGATGCCTTTCTTTTGCAGGTGGTCTCAGGTGTGTGTGTGTAGTGGTAGCACCACCATATGTGTGGAAGCAGTACCTGTGCTAATGTCTGCTTGCGTCTTTATGCTAATCTCTGGTTTCTGTAGTGTTAATTTGATAAGATAAATCTTCCTTTAAGAAAGCTGTCAATATTACAGGTAACTATCACAACCTGAGGAACTGAATTCAGTTAAGTAAGTCAACAAGTAATTAATTCATTCATTAATGTCCAACTCCTACTTAAAGTAGTAAATTTTAACCTTTGTGATAACCTGAGATTTAGGTGCATTTGTCCATTGAAAGTTTTTGTGATAGCAAGCAATGAAATTTGGCCACAGGATATGACTAGCTGCCCTTTCTACTGATTGTACAATATCATATTGACCCAGGTCTGCTTTTCTGGTAAATCACTCTACTAAATAGGCTTCCTCCATGGTTTGCTATAGCTATAGTTTTATAATCAATGAGTGGTAATGAAAGAGTATATAACAAAAATTCTTGTACCTTATTTATTTTCAAGTAAATGTAATATAGAAAAATCTAGATGCCGGGGACTTTTATTTTTTTAATCTTATTTAATGTTTTTTTGTAAGTTTGTTTTTCTATGTTACTTTGAGTGGGTTTGTGTTTGTAAATAGATTATTTGCTTTTATTTGGAATAGTTAATAGAGCTGACTGATTTTTTTGTCCAATGTTAAATAATCAACTGTTGAAGTGGAAATTGTATTTGTGATTAGACAGGTACTTTAAATGAAGAACGACCAGAAACTTTTAAGGGACACCATATAATGGCTATAGCAGAGTTCCAACATATCTCTCTGACTGATTAGTGAACCAAATACATTCAATGCCAATATCTGTGTCACACTCAAGAAGAAAGAATGGATTATTCAGTTTGTTTTCGGTTGTGGAAGTAAAAATGGAACTAAACATATAATGGGTTTTCTGATCTGAATTGTAGATAAGATTATAATTTTCTGGACTGTTAAACTTGCTCTTAAACTGTTCCTCTATTCTTTTGCTTGATTTAGTACATAAAATATTTATCTCCATACTTATAACCAAAGAGAAGGAATGTTCTTTATCCACTAAGTAATGTCTTCATCCTAATTTGAATCCAGTCTGAGACTATATACATATCTAGTAATAAGACACCAGATAACGGTCAAAGTTTTCAAAATGTAGAGCAGTATTTGAGTAATGCAAATATATACTGCAAAGGTGAAGTTAAGGTCTGAAAAATCATGATATAAAAATGGAATATTTAATACTTCTAGTATGAAGCTTTGATCATCATCATCAGCGTTTAACGTCCATTTTCCATGGGTTGGACAGTTTGACTGGGGTCTGGGAAGCCAGGGAAGCCAGGAGGCTGCACCAGGCTCCAGTCTGATCTGGCAGTGTTTCTACAGCTGGATGCCCTTCCTAATGCCAACAACTGTAATGGGTGCTTTTTACGTGCCACTGGCATAGGTGCCAGTGGAGGCTGGCAATGGCCACGATCGGTTGGTGCTTTTTACATGCCACTGGCATGGAAGTCAGTCAAGGCAGCACTGGCATTGGCCACGTTTGGATGGTGCTTTTTACGTGCCACTGACACATCATTATGTAATATTTATAAGTATTCTAATTAGAGAAATTTAAAACAGTGGAACTATGTTTCTGTAGTAATTGAGGAACAGAGGCGCAATGATTAACACTGGTTTCTAGGCTTGTGATTTCAGAGCTTATGCAGCAGCTAGAATTATGTTGCATCCTTCGGCTTACTTTGCCATTTAAGAGACTATCATCGCTAGCAAGTTGTAATTTAAACTGCACAGTATATAGGGATTGAACTATGAATGTTTATTCCACTATTAATTGCAGATTAAACAGGCAATGAAAACTGAATGTGTCATTGTTTTCATAGCAGTCCTTTCCTATGTTCTTACAATACTTTTGCTTTCAACTTGTTCATATTCTATGTTAACTGCACACAGTACACTACTTTGCTCCCAAGTTTCTCTGTCTCCCTGATTTCAGACAATCCTCATAGATCTGTTGGCATTTTCCTTACATTTCAGACATTGACTTATTAAATAAATAGTACTTTCTGACATGGTTCTAATTTTGTTCAACACTGAAATCTGCATGTGACAATTTTGTTCCATATATGGCCCATTATTTCTTCTAAGAATGTTTCCAGCATAAATTCTGTAAAAATCAAATAAATATGCTGATAAATGGAAAAGCAAACACCGCATTGTAATTCTCCTAACAAATTGGCTTTTTAAGAACTTTGAAAACGCTTTAGATCATGATTTATCATGTGATCACACATGACTAATCAGACTTTCAGATGTTGTTATACATCACTGGTTACAATGTGCTTTTGCATTGTTTTAGCCTTCAAATGATACCACCCTGCTGGCTAGGTGAGCAGGCCAACATTCCCCCTTGATCGAAGGGGGACCGGAGGAACATGAAATGAAGTGTTTTGCTCAAGAACACAACACATCGTCCAATCCAGGAATCGAACCCACGATCTAGCAATCATGAGTGCAACAGCCTAACCACTTGGCCACACACCTTCACAGATCATGATTTATATATATTATATTATATATTATATATATTTGAGAAATATATAGGTCATGATTTATATATTTCTCAAATATAATAAGCTACGGTGAAAATATTATTTTTCACTGTTTCCGTCATCTTTGAAACATGTTGGATGTGAAGAGTGGTAAGAAGTAGATTTCTGAAAAACTAGTGGAGACCTTCATGACAAAGACTAGAAGGCTTGCAGCAAATTAGGTGTGTATTTGAAGTTTTTTGTTGTAAAGGTATTATGCTTCTTTTGCTAATGGATGTAAGAATGGGTAAATGACCATCTATTGTTATAAGTCCCAAATCAACAATGAGTGAGTAAACCTATTATCAAAGGCATTCCACCTGTAACTATTTTGACATCTTTGTAAATCAGGGACTACATGTCTTTGGAACAAATTTTTGCAGATAGTTATGCCTTCTATAATGTTCTGGCAGCATAACCAAGCCATGGACATCTTTTGTTGCATTAAAGCAACAAAACTTCTTCATCTGTATAAGGTGAATTGATACCAAAGTGAAATCTGTGGTTTTTATTTGATGGACAGAGAGAATGGGTAATACACAAGCATAAATTAAAATCCCAAACTCCAGACTTCTGGAAGAGGCAGGTGGATCTGGAGAAGAGGTTTATATTAAAACAAAAAAAAAAAAGAAATTTAATTTAATCTGAAGCAGAGGTGAATGTCCACAGTCCTTGAGTTGGATGTAATTGCCATTTGAAAGTTGTATTAATCTAAATGGTATTTTGGTGATCTTGCTGCCTAATGAAGATATTGATTTCTTCTTTGGCATTTTCTGTGGAGTTGTTGTTTAAATGATGTACAGAAGTAATTGATTTTTGAAGTGTAGATCATGCTAGTTGCAGTTTGTAGAAGTAATAGTAAGTAAATGGAACCAAATGGAGAAGGAAAAAAAATCATTCAACAATCAAATAAATATGCTTGACTGAGCAGACCATTAAAACTGTCTCAAGAAGTTAAAACAAAACAAAACTTGTGAGTCTATAATAACCACATTTTGAAGTTGTTTCTTTTTTAAATTTAATTCTTTTTTTATTGAAACTTACCATCCGTCAAAAACACTCATAATCAATAAAATGAAGGCTTCAAAAAACTGGGAGAAAAATATAATATACTTTGATGGATAGATAGATTCTTATTGATTGTCAAAGTCATTCCATTATGGAGTTATATTTCACAACAATGAATTCTTAGTATAAATTGCATGCAAATATAGTAGTGATTAAGAAAGTCAAAACTTGAGTGTGAAGTCAAACACATACCTTGTTCGCATATATTTAGTTTTTAGATAAGATAGACAAAAAAAGTCTTAATAGTTAATGTTCTCAATCAAAGTTGTCTTCCAGAATATTCTTGATGTGAAATAAAAATAGCAAGACAATTAATGTAGAACTTTGATCTTACAAATAAGTTTGAAACCCAGAGGGGAAGAGGAAAACAAGAAACCTCAGGATCACTGAACAAAGAGTGATAGAAGAGGAATGAAAGATGACAGAAATGAAAGTTGCCTTCCAGAATATCCCTGATATGAAAGAAATATAACAGAACAATTAAAATAAAGTAAGTTTTCTAGCAAATAAAAATTTGGAACATGACAAAGGAAAAAAGGAAGGTAGAGAGAACTACCTGGAAGAGATAAGCAAATGAATTGAGGATGATATGGAACTAAGTGAAATAAAAAAAAGCATAATATGGAACATGCTGGAAGATTGACTGTGGAGAGCCAATGTTCTGCTAGGAATCCAAACAGGTCACTATGATGATGATGGTAATGATAATGAATGTAATGATGATGCTGGTGATGATGATGATGAAACATAAGATGGAAATAAGAATAAGTAAATAAATGAATAAAGAGAAAAGATTGGCCTTATTTACTCTTTACTCTTTTACTCTTCTACTTGTTTCAGTCATTTGACTGCGGCCATGCTGGAGCACTGCCTTTAGTTGAACAAATCAACCCCAGGACTTATTCTGTCGGTCTCTTTTGCTAAACCACTAAGTTACAGGGACATAAACACACCAGCATCAGTTGTCAAGCGATGGTAGGGAGACAAACACAGACACAAAGGCACACACACACATACATACATACATACATACATACATACATACATACATACATACATACATACTACATACATACATATATATATATATATATATATATATATATATATATACACACACACACACGATGGGCTTCTTTCCGTTTCTGTCTACCAAATCCACTCACAAGGCTTTGGTCAGCTTAAGGCTATTGTAGAAGACACTTGCCCAAGGTGCCATGCAGTGAGACTGAACCCAGATCCATGTGGTTGGGAAGAAGTTACCTATTATTTATTTATCTATTTATCTATCTGCAATAAATAAATCATGCTATTTAGTTTTAGGTGTAGGAACATGTCTGGTATTTAGACATTTCTTTTTTAGATTCAAAAGTTCATAACCTGTAAGAATGATCTATGACATTCTTGTTTGAAAGAAGAATTTTTCTGTTTTTCTTAAGTAACAGAAAAATGAAATAAATTCATTGGAGAAGTAATTTTATTTTTTTCTACTTATAAATTGATATTAGGCTGAATTGAGAAAGAAAAACAACAGCGGACTACAGCTCTTGCTTCTGTTATGAGATTACTAATGCACTTACAGACATACTATACCATATCCCACCAAAAGGTCACTGGACTTTGGGATGATATCACTCACTGACACACTCTAGCTTCTGCCCAATAGACATGTTTTCTCATTTTGTTGCTTCTGCAACACAGTAGGTCCTACTCCTGAAAGCCGGTCGATCTAATGTCACCTACACTCAGGCTCATTCACCTTGTCTCTCCTACTCTCATCAGCTACACTGTGTCCATCTCACACTTTCAGGCTCCCTGCTGAGCTCTTTTTTCCCAGTTTTCATTTATGTGAATGTAACCCTGGAATTAACATACGCTTCCCTGTAGCTGTTCATGAAGAACATCTACCACATCCATTTTACTAGTCTCAAAGGGCGTGCACAGGTTGCATTGCCCCATTCCTCAAGATTCACTGTTTAACAGCTATAAAGTCTCTGTCACCTTTTAAAATTAAGTTCTTTCTGTTTTTCTTTTATTCTTTTACTTGTTTCAGTCGTTTGACTGTGGCCATGCTGGAGCACCACCTTTAGTCGAGCAAGTCAACCCCAGGACTTATTCTTTGTAAGCTTAGTACTTATTCTATCGGTCTCTTTTGCCGAACTGCTAAGTTAGGGGGACGTAAACACACCAGCATCAGTTGTCAAGCAATGTTGGGGGGACAAACACAGACACACAAACATACACACACACACATATATATATACAACAGGCTTCTTTCAGTTTCTGTCTACCAAATCCACTCACAAGGCTTTGGTCGGCTCGAGGTATCACACAGTAGGACTAAATCCAGAACCATGTGGTTGGTAAGCAAGCTACTTACCACACAGCCACTCCTGCACCTGTAGTACTTAAATCAATTTTTTAAAATAATTTTTAACATGGCAATTTGTTTACACAAAGTGATTGATCAGCCACTTAATATTATCAGCATAAGCAATGCTATGTCATCATCATCATCATTGTTTTAACATGCTCTTCTTCATGTTTATATAAGTCAGACAGAGTTTATAAAGACAGATTTTCTATAACCTGATACCCTCCTTTTTGCCAACCCTCACCTATTTCCAAATGAGGTAATATTTTCTCATGACCAGAAAATGCTTTTGTAGAATATTAGGGATGAATGGTATTCATTTGCAACAATCATGTGATGTCAAGACTAGGCGACCAAGCACTGACATACACACTCACAAGTGCATGCGTGTGTGTGTATGTGTGTGTATATGTGCATGTGTGTGCATGTGTGTGTGCATGTGTGTGTATGCATCTGTACATGTGTGTGTGTCTGTGCATGTGTGTGCAAGTGAGAGAAAGTGAGTATGTATACATATGAGTGTATATATATATATATATATATATATATACACACAAATACATATATATATATATATACGTGTGTGTGTATGTACATATATATATGTACATGACCATACCAATGCAAACGTCTCTCTTGCAGGCCACATCCGATGCTTCTTATGTCCAACATTTCTCTCAGGGTGATTACACTCTGTCGTGTGTGCACACTGACATACATATATGTATGTATGTATGTATGTATGTATGTATGTATGTATGTATGTATGTATGTATATGTATGTATGTATGTATGTATGTATGTATGTATGAACGTATGCATAAGACAGGCTGATTTCAGTTTCCATCTTCCAGATTCACCCACAACTCAGGCTATAGTTGAAGACACTTGCCTAAGGTACCATACAGTGGGACTGAACATGAAGCCTGTAAATATAAATATTATGTATTCTAACTGCTTCACCTTGGTTCAATGTCAATGATGTGAAATAATGACATGAATTGGATTATGGACAAATTCTCACTATTAATGAGATATATATTATAAACTCCTATATGAAATACAGAAAGAAGAACAGGCCTACTGATAAGAATTGAACCACACACACACACACACAAGTTGCTTTGTGGGTGAGTACATTACTGATTATAGTAAAAAAAAAGAATAAATATATACACTGAAAAAGTTATCCTTTTCTTTTACAGTTTAAATGGTAGTTTATAAATTTTAAAATTTGGTAACAAAAGGGGTAAAAAAAAATAAATTATTTTTATTTACAAATGAAACACAGACATAAATTGTAAAACAACAAACAAATTTTTCATGAGAGGAAGCCATTTCCATGGGTTGTAACTGTAGAAGAGTGGGGGAATCTTGTGCTTGAAATATTTAGATAATTTTTTTAATACTTTCCTGAACCACTGAACTTGTGAAAAACACTATACAGAACAGGTAAAAGCAATTTTTATCTTTAAAGCCTCATATTCTGTGATCTATTTTAAAAGTACAATAAATGTATTCTTGTATAAAATTACATTTTATAATGCAAAAAATATTTTGGGTTTTGTTTGAAGATTAATGTATGTAATGGTTTGTGTTTAAAATATAGCAGGCAAAAAGCTATAGTGTATATAAACACATGCACACACACACACACACACACATTTTATATACCTTGATGGTTCAATAAGAATCCACTGGAACATTGAGACTATTATTATTATTTTTATAACTGAAAAATTTTATTAAAAAAATGAGTTTTAATGTATTACAATTTGTTTAAATTTGAATTGAAATTTTTTTACAGATTTAAATAGAAGCTGTTGAATAACAAACCATTATTAAGTATTTGGGTTTTAAATAAAAAAAAACAAGGAAATATAATTGAAAAACAGCAGCTTACATGATGAGATCCTAGCATATGCAACTGTGCATGAAATACAGGGTTATGGAATTCAAAGATGAAGAAATACCTGATTGACACGAAGAAATTCTATAAATTGCAAATGCTTCTTTAGCAAAGCATTATAGTAGAAAAGAATAGTAGTAGAATTTCTGTTAGATTACTTTCAAAGTGACTTAAAGTGGTAGTAAAGTTCTTGATATTATCAAACTTGAAAGTTATGTTCAAGCTTTGTGCTGACTTTTTTACTGGTGAAATGATGGAATGATGTTTCAATTACTATACTAACAATTTACATACCAGTCAAGACAACATAGATACATTTTTTAAAATATTAAATATTTTTATTTAATAAAAAATATTTATAACCTAAGGCAAGGCAGGAATTTCAACCGTGTTTCATGGTCTGCTACCACAACAGCTCCTTTATAGGATCCAGTTAGCTCAAGACATCATCAGGAGGAACCACAGCTGGTTTCAGCCCCTACTCCTCTAATGTTTTGATGCAGCCCCCCCCCACCTTCGGAGGTGTCTTCTTTCTCCTTCTTTCTTCTGTTCCCTGGCCTCTTCGATGTAGTGTCAATGAGTGTCAGCGGGCAACTGACTGTCTTGTCAGATTTCCCTTTAAATACCTGCTGCTAGGCTCCAGCAGGCAGCTCCAGTAAGTTGTCAAGTGACACTGTCTCAACTTTAACTAACCAATGAAGGCGTGTAGTCTTAGCCCACACATTCTCTAAACAAAACTGTCAACTGTCAATCAGTGTCAGCCTGTTTCACCTAGTGATGTTATTTTCCTGCCAGCATGTTATGACTTTCAAGCCATTTTTGGTCTTTCTGCTTCAGCCATATATAAAAGCTGGCTTTTTCGACCACCTCCTGTATTCTCCTTATTAGTTTCTTTACATTTTTATTGTTTCTTTACATCTCAGAATGTTAGTTGAGTTGAGAGAAGCTGATGAAGAAGCTCAAACTGGAAGCTAACCACAAAATATCAATGTTTGCAGGTTTTCGTAATCATGAGGGTGTATCCTCATTGAATTATGAATCAAAAACAGGTTATTAGTATGAGCTTGTAGAAAATATCAAGAGTAAAAAGATCAATATTTTGAAACCTTACCACTCTGCAGCTCTCTCTATTTTAATAAATGAAGCTATTGTCTTTGCTTGTGTTTCTACATTCACTGCATTGCTCAGTTCTCCCTCAAATGGATTGTTGGATGTTTCCTTGTATGAAGAAGCAATTATCAGGAATATTTTTGAAAACCAAGGTGAGCTTAAGCAAGAGTAAAGCAGTTCTTGAACAATTGTGGACCAGATTTCTTTGGAAAGGCCTTTTCTTTTTGATCTTTTATTATGCTGGCAGAAATATGTTGGAAATTTTGGTGATTATGTAGAGAAAGGATACCTATAAATGTTATAGTTCATATGTTAATATAGATTTATCCCTTTCTTTATCATTTAAATTGGGTGTTCATAAAATCAACGATGTATAATTCAGGATTTGGCAGTATTCTTTGGTTATGCTTCTGTATTAAAGTTTGCTAATTCCTCCCATTTATAGATTATAGCATACTATTTCAGCTCTTTTTTTCTTTACAAAGCCAAAGTATGGTCAAAGTAGAGTACTACTCACATATCTTCAATGGTGATATTGCTACACAAACATTCATAACCACATTCCTAAGTAATCCAGTTGATTGTCAACAATTCATTCACTAACACTCTTCAACAAGCTCACCTATACTGCTTATTCTTTTTGTCTTTTCTACAGTTATTACAATGACTTCTGTTTACTTTCTAATACCCTTCTAGTACACCTGTCTAATACACCTGTCTATCTTCTTATCATTCTTACCATCTCTCACCTCCTATATCTCAGGCCAAACTCTTTATGTGATCATCTCTCTCCAGGCTGCAGATTATATATTGGCTGAGACAACTGTCTCAACCAATATATAATGTGTTACATGAACATTGTTCCTTCTTATAAAAAACACAAAAAAAGATTTCAAGGAATAAAACATTTGAAAATGTGTGTTTTTCTGAAAATGATAAAATCTTGAATCAGAGGAAACTGGTCATTGTCTGCTTAGTCTACAATTAGTCCCTAAAAGAGTTTGATGAATTAAATTGCTGTGAAGAATGTCGCATCTTATATTTCAAGCCTTGTTCATTTTGTTTGAGAGTGAGGAAGAAAGAGTAAGTAGTGGTGGCCCTTGGGTTGTTGGCAAGTTTGTGAGAAAGAATAGAACTGGAGTTATATTTAGAGGAGAGAGACTGTTAAGTATAGGATGTGGTAGGATCAAAAGGAGAGGAAGCTAAGAATCGGGGAAGAGATAGTAGAAAGAGACATTTGCCTCAAACAAGGCAGAGAAATGCAGAGGAAAGGTGAAGATTTTTAGTAAAGAGAATGCCAGTGTTATGTAAAAGAAGCAAGGGGCAAATATTTCTAGTTTTGAATGAAAAATAAGAAAAAATAATTTTAGCCAGTAATAATGAAGGCAATTGTAAAAACTCACACCTTACTGCTCTATCAGAAAAGAACACATATTCAAATGTATGCATTCATTTAGGTCATACTTACATAGACATATATACATACATACATACATACATGCATGCATGCATACATACATACATACATACATACATACATACATACATACATACACACATACAAACACACATACATACAGTATGGTAGAAGCCATAGCCATGCATAATAAAAAGGAATACTTGTGGCATGTACCATTGAAGGCCTCAATAAGATGTAAGCACAATAAATCTGATATAATGATTTGGGACAGAGAAAAGAAACTGTGCACAGTTGTGGAAATTAGTAGATGTTAACATAAGGCTAAAGATTAATGTAAAAGAGATCACTTGTACTGAACTATTGAGAAATCTACAGTTACTCTATCCAGATTACAAGCTCAGATTTATACCTGTAATCATTGGGGCCCTGGGATATATAACACATTGCCTAAATACCAGTCTTGAGAAATTGGGCTTCTCAAAATCAGAAAGGAGAAAGCTAATTCGAAAACTACAGATTCAATCCATTACTGGAATATTTAAATATATATGAGCATGTCAAGATATGCAACTATATGCATGAGAATACATACATAAACTATACAAATTTGCGTGCACATACATACATACATACATACATACATACACATACATACATACATACATACACATACATACATACATACATACATCATACATACATACATACATACATACATACATACACACATACAAACACACATACATACAGTATGGTAGAAGCCATAGCCATGCATAATAAAAAGGAATACTTGTGGCATGTACCATTGAAGGCCTCAATAAGATGTAAGCACAATAAATCTGATATAATGATTTGGGACAGAGAAAAGAAACTGTGCACAGTTGTGGAAATTAGTAGATGTTAACATAAGGCTAAAGATTAATGTAAAAGAGATCACTTGTACTGAACTATTGAGAAATCTACAGTTACTCTATCCAGATTACAAGCTCAGATTTATACCTGTAATCATTGGGGCCCTGGGATATATAACACATTGCCTAAATACCAGTCTTGAGAAATTGGGCTTCTCAAAATCAGAAAGGAGAAAGCTAATTCGAAAACTACAGATTCAATCCATTACTGGAATATTTAAATATATATGAGCATGTCAAGATATGCAACTATATGCATGAGAATACATACATAAACTATACAAATTTGCGTGCACATACATACATACATACATACATACATACACATACATACATACATACATACACATACATACATACATACATACATCATACATACATACATACATACATACATACATACACACATACAAACACACATACATACAGTATGGTAGAAGCCATAGCCATGCATAATAAAAAGGAATACTTGTGGCATGTACCATTGAAGGCCTCAATAAGATGTAAGCACAATAAATCTGATATAATGATTTGGGACAGAGAAAAGAAACTGTGCACAGTTGTGGAAATTAGTAGATGTTAACATAAGGCTAAAGATTAATGTAAAAGAGATCACTTGTACTGAACTATTGAGAAATCTACAGTTACTCTATCCAGATTACAAGCTCAGATTTATACCTGTAATCATTGGGGCCCTGGGATATATAACACATTGCCTAAATACCAGTCTTGAGAAATTGGGCTTCTCAAAATCAGAAAGGAGAAAGCTAATTCGAAAACTACAGATTCAATCCATTACTGGAATATTTAAATATATATGAGCATGTCAAGATATGCAACTATATGCATGAGAATACATACATAAACTATACAAATTTGCGTGCACATACATACATACATACATACATACACATACATACATACATACACATACATACATACATACATACATACATACAAACTCACTCTCATTTACATGTATATACACTTGGATATTAAGAAGCAGACAGGAATATGTAAGTGTGTAGGAGTATACACACTCATACAAACATGTCTGTATACATATTCATTTACATACACACAATATAGGTACAAAATATTCTTAACTGAATGAACAGAAAGGAAGAAAACACTTCAGGTGAGCTAGGGGAGGGGTAAGTGTAAAGCAAAATTATAGGATGTTGAAATGTTAATTAATTTCCTGCAGAAAAAAACGTCTGCCTCATTGAAGAAAGCATTTTTTTTACCTAGTGTGTGTGTGAGTGATGAGCTATATTGTAGGACACCACAGACCATGAAGTGGTCAGTGGAATAGTTCGGTGAATTAAAGAAATGGGCTATACATTTGAGAAGTTGCTTTGGCATTGTTATACACCTTGAAATATTCACAACACCAACCTCCAAAACAGTACAATGCATTGCAGAGATTGCTTACAATGGAGGAAGCATAACTGAAGTAACAGTCATAGATCACATATTATACTTTAGTTTATAGTTCATAATTTACTTGCATAGGTTGTATATACCCAGCTTTGTTTATTTACTTATTCACATCCTGAAGTCTATTATTATTGTTCATGTGGTCATTGATATTGTCACTGTGATTGAGGTTAACAAGCGATTTATTATACCTAATATTACATCAAAATTTTCTTTCAAGTTGATACTTAGGTAGCAAAAAAAGATTAAAAACTGTACTGATGTCTCTACTGCACACCCCTACTGCCTTTGTTCTTAATACCCATATAAAATTTTCCACCATTCACTTTGAGAAGCACTGATGTATTTGATTGTTGTGTATGATTTAATGCTGAAAGTTGACTAGTGATAAATGTGTTTCTAAGGTACAAACAGTGTTTCATGTGTTGTCAACTAGAAATATTTGAAGCTGAGTGTATCCACAATCAAATAGATAAAACTGATAAAAATGATACATAAAATAGAGTTTGAAACATAAAAGTAAACGAGATGGTACAGGTCTTAGTAAACTAAATCACTGATAAAATGACATTGGCAAGATAGACATCCCATTTCATATCATAAATTTATATTTAGTGGTGGGGCTACAGGATAGATATAAAATTTTAAAGCAACAATTTTATGATTATTGATAAAGCAAGAAAAGATGGGGACAGACAGAAGAAAGAGATGCAGAGGAAAAGAATGAGTGAGTGTTATCATTGTATCAGAAAAATATTCTCAGAAAGGTTTATCTTTTTGATAAACTTGTTTGCATTATGATTTAAATGGGATTAAAAGTAATCCTATAACCAAAGCAATACTATAGATTATTGAAGCATTACATGCAACCTTTCACCAGTGCTATCTAAGCCAGTCAGGTAATTGAGTACAAAGATGAATAAAACAGTTGTAGTAGCTCACCCACCAATTGCCGTGTTTTCTTGTGATAACTTTGAAGGAAGCAATGTTGTACTTGAGATCAGTAAAGACTCTGATTATGTTTGGTACACTCTTTTACTTGTTTCAGTCATTTTGACTGTGGCCATGCTGGAGCACCGCCTTTAGTCGAGCAAATCGACTCCAGGACTTATTCTTTGTAAGCCTAGTACTTATTCTATCGGTCTCTTTTGCTGAACCGCTAAGTTACAGGGACATAAACACTCCAGCATCAGTTGTCAAATGATGTCGGCGGGACAAAAACACAGACACACAAACATATACACACACACATACATACATATATGTATATATATATATATATATATATATATAATATATATATATATATTATATATATATATATATGTATATATATATATATAATATATATATATATATGTATATATATATATATAATATATATATATATATATATATATATATATATATATATATATATATATATATATATATATATATATAATATATATATATATATACACATATACATATATATAGAGAGAGATTTTAAAATCTTCCTGTAACATAACGTTATAAAAATTTTGTCTTTAAGTATTTACACAAAGCTAAAGTACACGCACACATTTGACTAACATTCCAATAACAGGATTTTTAAAGAAATTGAAATTTTGACATGCAGAGCTTTTTTTGATATGCTGAGCTTTTTTGCCAACTCTGGCCTAGACCATATTCAAGGCATTCCTTACAGCATTATGGTCCCTACTGAGCTTTGACAGTATTTATTTATTGTTAACAAGCCACAGGCTACAAGAATCAGCATTGGGCTCCTAGACTTGTGAGACCCCTGGGTAAATGCCCATTGTGCCCATACTGTAAGACAGTGCTGACTACATTCAAAAGATTCCTACTCAAGTGATAATCAAAGATTCAATCATCACTATGCTTTAACCACTAGTTCACAGATTTATTATTTCTTCATCTACTCCAATGACCTCTGCTCCCCTGAAATATCACTCTACATACTCTAATTATCCATACCCACTTTTTTATCATTTTTATTGTCATCATTTTTTGTCATTTTCTCATCTTTTAAACCCAGAAATAAACACTTCAATTTGTCCAAGATGAACATTGACAACATCATTCTCACCTGTCTTGGAGAATTGATGAGAAATGATTGAACTAAGTGTTTAGTAAAATATAACAAAAAAGAAAAAAGATTTATTTTTTTTATGAATGCAAGTAGTAATCAGCTTGCTAGCTCATAGAAAGAGAGATTGTTATAATATAGTAGAAGAGATAGAGAAATAAAGCAAGAGTGCTGATTTGATATGAACTTGGATGTGTGTATGACAGCTGTATTATTCAAGATATTTGAGCAATATTCCAATGTAGATCTTATTTAAGGTTTGTAAAAGCATAGCAACAGAAGTATTTTTTAGTCCTGAGGAAGTTGACAATGTTATATGCATAATGTCACCACAGGAGATCAGATATTGTGAGTTCTCACAAATATTTTTATAGATTTTAGTTGTGCTCTGTTCATACTTCAGAAGGGTGTAGTAGAAAACATTTCTAGAGATATGTAACAATTTGAACATTCTGAAAGAAACCAGGTTGCTATGTTGCTATCAGTAGATTTGCTAAAAAATTTCTGTTCATAGATGCAGTCCAGGTCTACTGCAGTGTCTAAGTTACATACATGTGAACCTGTATATAGAAAGTTGTAAAGGAATAAAGAGTGGTATCTGTTGTAAGAAGTTTTCTTTTAGAAATATCAGAAAGTAGGTTATGTCTAGAACAAAGAGAGTAAAAAACACAACAAAACCTTGGGTTTCATTAGACTTGTCTGTGTGGGTTGCTAAGAGATCTATCTTGCAGAAAGTAATGAAAAAGGACAGCGTGGCAGATTGAGTCCATAGATAGGCAACTTAGACAAGCCACCATCCAGCGAACTTAGGATGAAAGGTGTTCTGTCATGCTAGAGCTGTGAAATTTTGCATGCATTAATTTCAACTCTTCTTATTAATAACTGCATTGTTTCTTTCCTGGTAAACTGACATCTGACTGTTCAAAGAAGACTTCAAAAGTAACTAGTAGCGACTTCTCTTGAAAATGGACAAAATTTGGCATTGTTGTGTTATCAAGTACCTACAGAAAAACGGTTTAGCCTCCAAGGACATTCATGCTGACATGCTTGCTACATTAGGGGACGATGCTCCAACTTTACCAACTGTACAAAAATAGGTAACTAAATTTAGGAAGGGTAGGGAGAGTCTTGAAGATAACCAAAAGTCTGGACAGTCTGAAACTGCTACCATGAGGAAAACATTGATTATGTTCATCACATGGTTAGGGATGACAGATGATTGACTATAAAATCAAATAACCAATACAACTGGCATATCCCACGAGAGAGTTAGAATATTCTGCTCAATGAACTTGATATGATGAAGATTTCTGCTTGGTGGGCACCACGTCTTCTGACACCTGATCAAAAGCACACTACAAGAAAATCTGATATTCTTTGAGGAAGGTCCAGATAGTTTCTTTGAAAGTTTCCTTAACCAGAATGCGTATTGGCTTCCTCACTTTTAGCCAGAGACAAAGAGACAATCCATGCAGTTGAAACACCCCTCCTCACTTGCTCCAAAGATGCCCAAGGTTGTTTCATCTGCAGGGAAAGTGATGGCTTTAGTTATAAAAGGCTATCAAGACCAAACGCTCAGAAAAATTGCTGAAAGGGGGTTTGTTTCACCAGGACAATGCTCCAGCACACAAGATCTTTGTTTCAATGGCGGCTGTGCATGATTGTGGCTTTGAACTGGTTGATCACCAAAGGCAGTGAGCTGGCAGACACGTTAGCATGCTGGGCAAAATGCTTAGTGGTATTTCGTCTGTCTTTACATTCTGAGTTCAAATTCCACCGAGGTCGACTTTGCCTTTCATCTTTTCGGGGTTGATAAATTAAGTACCAGTTGCATACTGGGGTCAGTCTAATCGACTGACCCCCTCTCAAAAAATTTCGGGTCTTGTGTCTAGAGTAGAAAAGAACTGGTCAATCATCCTCCCTATACTTCTGATTTTGCCCCATCTAACTATCATCTGTTACCCAACATGAAAAAACACTTGGTTGAGAACTAGTATTGCAGTGATGGCGATGTCATACTTGTTGTTGATAACTTTTTTGACCAACAGGATGAAATCTTCTTCACCAATAGGATCCAAGCACTGCATCACAGATAGAAGAAGTATGTGGTGTGCAAAAGAGACTGTTGAAAAATAAACCTCATTTAGTCACATTCCTTGAGAGTATCTTAGTCAGCCTATGAACTTTACAACCAGCCCTCATACACTGTACATATTTCATCCATAATTGAATGTGTCTTTCTTCTTAAGATAACAATGTTATTTGAAGGAGATCTAGCTGGCATTTCTAGCGGCAGATGGAAAGACTATGTAGAAGCTCCAGTGTTGTTAAATCAAGTTCTCACACTAGAAGCTGTCACTATGACTAGAATTAACTCTTATAATTAACTTTACAAAGTAACAATAAAGCTCCATTCTTGAAAGCCAAAACATTTAATAAGCAATGTTAGATTCATTGATATGAAGTTCCAGTGGTTACAGAAGTCCATTTAATGGATGAATAGCTGAAAATTTAATTAACAATCATAAGATAATTAGTTCTTGTTAATATTTTCCCATTAGACTGAAGCGAAGCTACTACTAAGCCAACCATTTAGAAAATATCAATGAAGCAGTAAACAGTGTTTTAAACTTTTGTCCAATCCAGCTTCTGCTGAATCATTTCACCATAATATCACATTGACACTAGTCAACAACAGAGTTCTGTGTAGTTGTTCAACTTGCTGGAGGTAGCAGTTAAATCTCCATCAAATTACGCACCACCATCTTATAAAAGGCAATGAGTTCTGCATATACAGAGGAACAGGGTGAGCACTTTTGAAATCTGCTTTAATCATAGGTCCCCTTGATCAAGGTTAACTCTGAGTTAAACAACAACATTAACAATAAAATACTGCCATAAAAGAATGCTTCGTCTCTGATTAGAATCACTATTTCACAAGAAGTCTTCTCTGATTCTCATGACTACATTTTCACCTTTTGTGAATTCCTGTGAGTTATTTATGTCAACTAATATGAGATTGGCATTTGATATTTTTTATCTTGTCATTATCTAGACACACCAGTCTATCTTATATCCTTATTGTTTAACTCTCCAACCAATGGAGGTTATCCAACCTGATATAGCAGCCAAATAACCCTTAAATCATACATCACGCATCTTTGAAAATAACATTTTGAATTATGTGAACCTTGGTGTGTTGTGATGGAATGAAAATGGTTTGAATCCTTAATCATAGGTTTGCTTGCCAAGGGATAGCTTGAGGTTAAGCAAAAATCACTATTTAGTTCACTTGAGTGACAATATATATATATGGACGATTTGTTTTGGAGTCTCGCAATACCATGTACGCCTATGAGGATTTACTTTCCCAATGAAACTCGGTTTTTTCTCAAACTTTTTCTCAAACTTGTTATAATGTGATACATGTCTTGGGTGTGGTAAATGTATGTGGCTGAAGAAGGCTTTTGATCTATCTGTTATATCAATTATGCATTGATATAAGAATAAGTTGTTCAATAAAGCCCGAAACATATGTACCGCAAAATCCTTTGCATCCTGTTTTTCTTTTGATACATACATATATATATATATGTATATATATATATATACATGTATATATACATATATATATATGTTTAATCGTTATTCTCATGTAACCTGTCTTTCTGTTTCTCACTTCATAAACATTTTATTTTGGCTCTCATTTTATCTCCAGATAAGACCATTCAGATGCTTTCTCTTCTTCTTCATCCTATTGGGTGTTACTTTCATGGCTTATCACAAACAGTCCTTATTAAATCTATGATATAATGACATTGATGGCAGGCTCCTTAGCAGCAGTATGTTAGATAAATTTGCTTCGGGCCAATTACATGAATAAGTTCTGAGTGTGCAACAAAACACACACTATCAGATATTGCATACCTTAGTGTATATAATATGCTACATATATCTTTTTTATTCTTTTCCTTTTACTAGTTTCTGTCATTGAACTTTGGTCATGCTGGAGCACCACCTTGAAAACAAAAAGATGCGTCGGTCTAAATTATTTTTTTTATTATTAAATATTTGTGTAATATATATTTTGCTGAAGACAAAATAGTGCAGCTGCTGTGCTGATGATGCTTTCTAAGGCAGAAACATGTGTCTGTTGCTAATGCCAACCTCTTATCTCCAGACAATCAGACAGTCTGGCTGTCTGGGGATGGCATGCCAATTTTTGATTTGTGAGATTATCTCTCCTTGTCTGGATTTTTGATTTAATGTTCTCAGTTACCACTTGGTGTTAATTGAGAACAATAAATCAAAATTTTATCTTATATGGTATTTATTATACCTGCATTCATTTTTCTTTTTTTCAAGTATATGTGGCAGGTTACACTGAGTTATTTCTCTCAGCTGATTTTAATTTCACATATTGTCATGGGCAACATTGAAAACAGATGACACGTAATAATAATGTTGAGATGGATACTTTGGAGTGTTAGTATTAATAGCTCTGCAAAGTTATTTCAACAGTATAATGCAAGTTAACATTTGCATGAATCTTGGAAAGGGAAAATTATAGAATTGTTAACTAAATTTAAATTATAGCATTTATTCCATCAGGGAAAAATGGGAGTTGTTTCTTCTTCATTTTACTCTTTTACTCTTTTACTTGTTTCAGTCATTTTGACTGTGGCCATGCTGGAGCACTGCCTTTAGTCAAACAAATTGACCCCTGGACTTATTCTTTGTAAGCCTAGAACTTATTCTATTGGTTTCTTTTGCCGAGCCACTAAGTTACAGGGGCATAAACACTACGTCTGTTGTCAAGAGATGGTAGGGGACAAACACAGACACAAACACACACACACACATATACAACAGGCTTCTTTCAGTTTCTGTCTACCAAATCTACTTACAAGGCTTTGGTTAGCCCGAGGCTATAGTAGAAGACACTTGCCCAAGGTGCCATGCAGTGGGACTGAACCCGGAACCATGTGGTTGGGAAGCAAGCTTCTTACCACACAGCCACTCCTGCATATTTTTTTTATTTGTTTGGTTTGGAATATGAGGTTGTACATTCGGTCTTTACTAGCCCTTTGTGACTGGCGAAATCAATGAGGTTAATGTTCTGCCTAAATAGTTACAAGATGACAGCTGTACAAAAATCATGAGCAGAGCAGGAATTCTAGAATATTGGTAATTGGTGGTGGGGAATGACTGGAATTAATAGTTTGTATGAGGGTGCACTGGGGAAACAATACAGGAGGATGAGAGGATAAAAGATCAGTGAGTCAAAAATGTTTGAATAGAAGTGGCATGTAACTGGCTAGCAAGATCTGAAGAGCAAAAGACAATTTAGTAGTCATAGAAAAGACAGGGAGGAGACAGCAGCACATCTTTGGGTCAAAGCTTGGAGTGTGTTGGTGAGTGACTTTATACCAATCAATCAGGTGACCTTTCTTTGAATGCTGTCAGCACTATCCCAGGTGTAGATTAGTACCCCATTGTGGGTCTCATCTGGATGTTGTAAATGACTAGTAGTTGTTTTGGGAGAAGTATTTCAGATCCTGAAGTAGGAGGCCAGTCTTTGCAAAGCAGTTTTTGGTATGTTGAAGATATGCTTTTGTCAGGAGAGCTCCTCAGTGATAGTTAGGCCTAGCATTTGTATAAATCTATTGAGATGGAGGTATTGTACACATTAAGGGGTGGTAAAACACAATGTTTTTTCAATATGTATTTTGGTTGTGAAGGCAACGAGCTGGCAGAACTGTTAGCATGCCAGGCAAAATGCTTAGCAGCATTTCGTCTGTCTTTATGTTCTGGGTTCAAATTCCACTGAGGCTGAGTTTGCCTTTCATTGTTCAAGAACCACAAAATAAGTACCAGTTTAGCACTGGGGTCGCTATAATCAACTTACCTCATCCTTCCCTTGAAATTGCTGGTGTTGTTCCAAAATTTGAAACCAATATGTTTATTCTTTTCTACTCTAGGCACTAGGCCTGAAATTTTTGGGGAGGGGGCGAGTTGATTAGATCGACCTCAGTATGCAAGTGATATTTAATTTATCAACACTGAAAGGATGAAAGGCAAAGGTGACCTCGGCGGAATTTGAACTCAGAACGTAAAGACAAACGAAATATCACTAAGCATTTTGCCCAGCATGCTAACGTTTCTTATTTATTTATTGCCTACAAGTGGCTAAACATAGAGGGGACAAACAAGGACAGACAAAGGGATTAAGTCAATTGCATTGACTCCAGTGCATAACTGATACTTAATTTAACGACCCTGAAAGGATAAAAGGCAAAGTCGACTTCAGCGGAATTTGAACTCAGAACATAAAGTCAGATGAAATATCGCTAAGCATTTTGCCCAGCATACTAACATTTCTGTCAGCTCACTGCCTCAACCAATATGTATATTGATTGTGTCTTTGTACTGCTAAAGACAAAATTGGTATAATGCCTTTGGAGAAAGTTTTTGAGACCATCTCCATTTTTGGAATTAGCACAGATTTAATGTGAAGAGTATGTGGATAATATTCTGACCTGGTGCTAAATGAATGACAACAACAAATCTCCATTCCGTAGATTGCTGTTACATTGTGGAAGTCTTTTTGCTTGAATTGAACTTAGTGCCTGGTGCTTTAGATATGACACATCTGTATTATCAATGGTGGAGGCGTATGGCCAAGTGGTTAGAGCAGCAGACTCTCAATTAGGGGATCGTGGGTTTGAATCTCAGATCAGGCGATGTGTGTGTTTATGAGCGAAACACCTATCTGCATGTGGCTCCAGCAGAAGGTAAGGACGAACTTCTGCTGACTCTTTCACCACAACTTTCTCTCACTGTTTCCTCCTGCATCTAGCAGCTCAACTGCAATGGACTGGCATCCCATCCAGGTGGGGAACATATATGCCAATGAAACTGGGAAACTGGCTCTTATGAGCTAGGCATGGCTTGAGAAGGAACAAACAACAACAACAACAACAACAACAATATTATCGATGTGCTATCTTTAGAGTTAGGAATTTAAACATGATTTCCATTTTTTAAAGTCTGGTAGAAAGTTTATTAAAGAAGATTTATTAACAGTTACACCAGCAGCTCAATTTTCTTCTTCCATTACAAGAACTAAATGGGACTACCCAGTTCTTCATAAATTTTATTCCTAATTGTTTCCACAAGTTGGAAAAGTATCATTCCAGCATTCTGATCTATAACTCTAGGTCATAATCTTCCTTTTCATACATCATGAAAGAAAAAAGATAAAAAGGGTCATATTTTATCCAATCATATCTAAACAGGCTCGAATTTATCTTAACTTGTCAGTTTCAATTAGAATCTTTTGCATTACAACACATGTTACCCGGGTTTTTCCTTTAAAACAATTTTGACTTTCTGTCTAAAGATATTTTGATTTCCAGCTACTTATTTTCTATTGCAAATTCCAAATTAGTCTGCTGATAGGAAATCATGGTTTTCTCATCTGGAATGATGACTCGTTGACCTGCCTGAAGATAGCATCACTTTCACAAATTATGTCACTTTGCAGTTAGTTTCCTTAGTTTCCACTAAATCTATCTATATTTTACATTCTATTTAAAATAATATAATTAAGCTGTTCTCCTTTTTTGGACTGATGTATCTAGAGGCCATATCTTGTACCAGCCTTGATTTTTTTTTCTTAATAAATATTTACACCTTTCTTTCAGGCAAAAACTTGTTGCTAGAATTGAAATTAACCAATAGTAATTTCTCTTCTACCTCATTACTGAGTTTCATAGGAATGGATTTGTTTGTTGTTTTCATCATATAGAATTTTTTTAATCCACAGTTCTACAAGTAGAAATGATTTGGTAAAGTAGGCAGTAATTCCTTCATCTTTTTGTTTTCACACTTTTATGTTTTGACAGCAGCCCCCGTCTTCTGCCTGATTTTTTTCTTCTTTTCCTACCTGTTTATTGCATATAAAATTATTTTTTTTTTGCTCGCTTCTCTCTCTTTCTCATCATCAATCATCTGAACTCTTATCCTTTTCACTGATACCATAAATAACTTTTTATATAACACCCTTCTTTCTCACAGTCCTCCTCCTCCCTTAGCTCATTTAAAAAAGATTATTCTGTTGCATCTTAACATTCCTTATGCAAACCAACCTTACAGTTAAGAGTCTAAAACAAACATCTATAAATATATTTTTTATTGGATAAGTGATGAATATCTAAAACAAAATACCCACTCAGTATCTTTGCAAACAATCTCTTGTAGTTGTTGCTAATTCAAGATACTATTTCTGCAGGAATATTCCAGTGGAAATTTAGATCATATAACGAATACTGTAACATATTTTAGATAATTTTAGGTTAGTTATCGCTTAAACTATATACATATTTTGTAAAATATTTCATAGTCTTATATGAAATATTCTTTCTTAACTTTCAGATGGGTTTTTGCTTTGATATTTTAATTATTAGCTTAAAAAATTATCGTTACCTGCGTCACCTTACTGGTACTTGTGCAGGTGGCACATGAAAAAACATTCAAACAAGGTCATTGCCAGTGCCGCTGGACTGGCTCCTGTGCAGGTGGCACATAAAAAGCACCATTTGAGTGAGGCCATTGCCAATACCGCCTGACTGGCCCTTGTGCCAGTGGCATGTAAAAGCACCCACTACACTCTTGGAGTGGTTGGCATTAGGAAGGGCATCCAGCTGTAGAAACTCTGCCAGATCAGATTGGAGTCTGGTGCAACCATCTGGTTCGCTAGTCTTCAGTCAAATAGTCCAACCCATGCTAGCATGGAAAGCGGACGTTAAACGATAATGATGATGATGATGATGATGATGAAAGACCAGAGTAGTAAAACTACTTGGAGAATAAGAAAAAAAATGTCTGAGAATATATAAGTATTTTTTTTTACAGCGTATGCTGTATTCCTAAATTATAAAACTGAAAATATATAAATAGAATAAGAATCTTTAGAATTATATCTGTTTTTGTAACAGCTGAGTTTGGGCAAGTTCAGCATACAATGAATTGTCTTCATTTTCCTTTGTGCATGAAGTGATAGTAAAACTTGCTTAGTTTTTGTATTTGTAGAAATACGAAGTATGTTCTATAGCACTTGATTCCTTTTTATAAACATTCTGATACCATATATATATGTATATGTGCACGAGCTTATTTGGTTATAATATAATATAATGAAATTATTGTATACAGTGCTCAGGTGCACCACAACTTGTCAAAAATGCATATAAAGCATATGCAGTAATGTACAAATGTCTGGAAAGTGAACAGTGTATGAGTCAGATATATGCTTGCGAATGTATGGAAGGGAGAAAATCAGGTGTAGTGTTGGTGAATCTCAGGAAGCATAGAAGTTTTGAAGGATGCAGTGCTCTGACAACTAACAACTGATGCCGGCAGTTTGTTCCATACTTCAGCCACTCTTAGCGTGAAAATATGTTTCCGAAAATCATGGGAGCTGTGCTGTTTTCTGACTTTGTAAACATGTCCACGGGTGTTAGATAGGTGGAATTTGAAAGCAGTGTATTACTTCATAACCACTTGTTCCAGGAAGTTACACTTTATACATCAGATTATTGAAATTGATAAATTGATATGAAGTTTAAAAAATTGGTGATGAGAGATTTGTCTGGAATGCATAAAAGTGGATGCAATTTGATTGCGACATCAACAAATAGCAAATTACTTTACTTAAAGTAGTTCTTTGTTCTGGGGTTGTACTTTCTTCTTGTGCAGTCACAATGGCTCTAGAACTGTGGTTCTCAACCATTCTTTATCTACAGACTCCATTGATTACTATTTTATTCTGATGGACTGCCATAGTCATTCAATGTTAGTTTTATAGATAGTTTTTGCAAATTGTCCATTCACTCATGTAAGTTTGCAATAGTACTCTCAGGGAACATATTTCAGAGGCTGGAAACATGCTAAACTATGTAAAACATTTGAGAAAGAAACCTAGCTGTTTCTTGCAATAAATACATCTAAAGCATAATTTTTTTTCATGGATCCTTAAAATACTACTGTGGATCCTCAATTTTCTATTTTGCTTGTGTAGACCCCACCAAAATCTTTTTAAGGATATCCAGGGTTCATATGAGACCACTGCTCTAGAATAAGACTTTTTTCTTATCTTTGCTTACTTTGGGCAGAATATAAGATTATAATGTAGATGGTTGGAGGTTTGCATCATTAATCGTATATATTCCCCACGTGATGGGACACTTGTCCATTGCAGGATTACTCAGTTTTGCCACAATGCGTCACCTGGTCCAGAAATTGAAACCACAATCTTATCTTACAAGCATGAGTCCAACACCCTAACCACTAAGCCACACACCTCCACTAGTATGTATATGTGTTTGTTTATATATATGTGTGTGTGTATGTGTGTTGTGTATAGGATCAACATTTTCAATGACAAGACATCAAGGAATAGAAAAAACATTGGTGGATTACAGGAAGCTGATTTAGAATATTGAGATGTGTTGTAGAGAAGCTACATCAAAATGTATAAATTGTAGATAGAGAATAAGCTTCAAAAAAATGTTGATTAGTTTTCATTAGTTCCAAGTATAACACAAAGGTAAACATTTTTAGGCATGTAATTCATTTTTGTTAAATCTTTCCTACTTTGATAAAAGTACAACAGACTTAAATTTACCAATTTATAAGTCAAGAGACCATTTGTGTGTCATGCAGGCGAGTTGCTGTCTCATGAACATGGATGTTTCAAATGAATATGAGGGGAAAAAGTGCAGGTGTGGCTATGTGGTTAACAAGGTCATTTGGCAATCACAAGATTCTGGGTATGATTCTACTCTGCAGTTCCTTGGACAAATGACTTCCAACTTAGCTTTTGGTTGAATAATGTCTTGTAAATGAAATTTGGTAGAAGGCAACTGTACAGAAGACTGCCACTGGATGGGTAATGCTAGTGTGTATATACAACAGTATCCCTGAATATGTGCTGACTTTAACTGTAACAACTCCTCCAACCCATGCTAGTATGGAAAGTGGGCATAAAATGATGATGATAATGATGATACATAACAGACTTTCAAACAGTTTTTAACAACCAATTCTTAAAGCTTTCATCATCCTAAGGCTAAAGTAGATGGGACTTGCCTAATGTGCTGTGGGATAGAACCCCAATCTACATGATTACAAAGTGAACTTTGTATCCACACAGCTACTCCAATGGTTGAATCTGTCAATCCAAAGGGCAATACATTTAAATAAAATCTGTACCTATGAGAAGCAAGGTTAGCTATTTACTTAAAACCTTATATCAATTTTCAAAGGTAAACATACTACATTTCTAATTTTCGCTGTTACAAAAAAAAAAAAAAAAGAAAGAAGAGTATAACAGATACAGTTAATCTATTTTTAATCATTCTTTGTTTTCTTTCTAAAAGTTATTCTATTTCCATCTCCAATGCAGTTGGTACTTTATATAAACTCTGCATGATGAGTTAATGGACTTGTAGTTTTCTAATGGTTTTTATTGAATTATTCATTGATTCTAAATATATCACTCTTTTAATGGTTTACAAATACTTTCAGCACATCAATTACAATTCCCAATTTGATTTTTTAACTCATTCTGTAACCAAAGCTTAAGTCAGTTAGTTTTTGTGAAATTATTGTTTTGTTATTGTATTTAGTTTTGATTTATCGTCAGGATCATCAACATAATCATTATGGTGCTTGTCTTGTGGTTTTTATTCAAAATCCTAACCATCAGAGGCTTGCTTTCCTGATTCATCCAAACCAATGTTGTGGTCTTTCATGCTTGCAAAGCCTTTGACAACATCTAGCAAGAGAACCTCTTGGCTCCGTTTGTCCATTTATGAGCCACCATCTGAGTCTCATTTCTTGGATCGGAAGTTCTTTTTCAAATATACCCCATCACTGTATCAACAGAATACTCTGAATCCTACTACATCCCAGAAACTAGGCTCCCATTTCAAGAACACAAACTATTTCATCTCTTCATTGTTGTTGATCATTAATGAGGCCCAATTACATTTTATATTAGAGCAGTACTACTCACATATCTGTGGTGGTACAGCTGCCTTACACATATAAAACATTTATAAAACATTGAAAAAAAAAAGAACTGACCAGATTATTACATAAACAGTCACTCACAAATATTCTAGAATCCTAAATCCAGCCAATATATAATGTCCTCCCTCTATCCTCTGAATTGGCAAACTATGTGACTCCCACACACATTCTCACCTTATTTGTCATCTACTCTTCTTACTATTGCTACTGTGCACCCCACACAGATTTTGCTGAAAGCTATTTTTCTTAACCTTTCATTCCCTCCTTGCATATTTCTTACAGACAACTTGTGAAAAACAAATATTAAACATCAACTTTATCAGCCTGAGAGAGAGCATGAATTGGTTATAGCTATGGGTTTTGTTTGAATAAATAATAATGATAATAATAATAATAATAAATGCCTTGATGCAGTACCAGGCAGTGGCTTTCATGGCTTCTGATTTTAACTGAGTGGAAGCTACAGCAAATATTCTGCTCAATACTACAGATTTGCTTGTCAGCTGTTTGACCGTAACCAGTTGAGCATGTCCCTTAGTGGCTGAGGATATGTGCATCTCTGATCACAAGCAAAAGTAGTGGGTAAGCATCATAGCCATGTGTTGAGAGGATTTCTTTGAGGTTTAGATAATTTACCTCTGGAAACATGGGTGTTTTGTTCATCCTTAAACAACCCTTATTCAGGGACCTTTTGGGCAGGATGGGCTACTCAGCCTGGAGGAAATTCTAATGGGGTCTCACCTGCAAGGTCATGCCCTGTTTATCTTGACATGAAATCACCATGTCGTGCACATATGGTTGTGATGTATGTGCCTAATGTGCCCTTATCAGACAGGTAGTCATGACGGGTGTACTAGGCTTTGTATATTTTACCCCAGTGTCACTTTGATGGCATGCACTGCTCTCTCATTCAATAAAAAATAATAATAATAATAATAATGATGATGATGATGGTCACTCCCGTCGATTTCAACATATGAATGTTTGAAGGAGAGGATTTAAAGAAAAAAAGTGAGAAAAAGAGGAAAAAACTTTTAAAAATAAAAGAGCAAAAAAGTGCAGCTACTTGCAATGGATGCATGCATATAATCCGAGTTCCTGCCCTATTCACCAGATTTAGGACCTGCAGACTTCCATCTCTTCCCCAAGATGAGAATGCAGCTCAAAGGTTGCCATTTTAACACTGTTGTCAAGATCCAGAGTGAATCACAGAAGGTCCTCGTTTTGCTTACAGAAAATGACTTCTAGGCTGGATTCCAAAGGTAGCAGGAATGCTGGGACTGGTGTATTGCTGTGCAAGGTAACTATTTTGAAGGGGGTGATGTTAAAACTTAGGTTGTATCTTTTGCCTGTCTTTTAACTTTTACATGTTTCAGTCATTAGACTGTGGTCATGCTGGGACACTGCCTTGAATTTTTAGTCAAATGGATCAACCCCAGTACTTATTTTATCAGTCCTGTACTTATTCTATCGGTCCCTTTTGCTGAACTGGTAAGTAACAGGGATGTAAACACACCAACACCGGTTGTTAAGTGGTGATGGGGGACAAACACAGACAGACACACATAGATACACATACACACACACACACACACACACACACATATATGTATATATACCTGTGCCAGTGACATGTAAATGCACCCTGGTGTCAAACAAATGGTACCCCATGCTGGTGGCACATAAAAGCACCCATTACACTCTCAGAGTGGTTGGCATTACGAAGGGCGTCCAGCCATAGAAACCATGCCAAATCAGCCTGGAGTCTGGTGCAGCCTTCCACTGTGCCACCCCGGTCAAACTGTCTAACCCATGCCAGCGTGGGCAATGGATGTTAAATGATGATGATTATGATTATACATGGTGGGCTTCATTCAGTTTCCATCTACCAAATCCATTCACAAGGCTTTGGTTGGCCCAAGGCTAGTAGAAGACACTTGCCCAAGGTGCCATGCACCATGTGCCCTGGAACCATGTGGTTGGGAAGCAAGCTTCTTACCATACAGCCACTCTTGTGCCTAATAAGTTATTTTTTTATTAGATATAACTAGTCTGGAACCTCTTGATGCCACATCATATCTGGCACTTTGGGTATTTTTAGCAGAGTTCAGACCTTTGCAAGGTTCCAATCTGGGGATATCTCTCTCCTTCCCACCAGTTTTGAAGGTCACAGGCACTGTCTTTCTTTTTGAGTAAAAGATATATTTTTAAAAAATACACCTATTTCCTTGACCTCATTTTTTAAGTATTTCATTTTATTCATTTTCTTCTGCTAAAAATGGGGCCACTTAACTCTGAAGTCAGTTTTACAAATTGCCAAAAGTTGTTTTATAGTTACTATTACTCAGCTATGAAGGAACTACTTTTTTAAATAGGAAGATTAATGCAAATAAGGTGCCTCACTTTAAAGAAATAATGTAATACATTGACAAATTTCAGACATTGCTCTATGTCCAATAATCTTGGAGTCTAATTACTCAGGACATTTTCTCTGTTTTATTAGTTTTATTCAAAACAAAGATTATAGTTGTTATGTCTTTCACTTATCTTCCTTTACTATAAACAGTTATCTTCCTTTGTTATTAACATCTTTCTTTACTGTAAACATTTTCCTCTGCTATAAACAATTGTTTTTCTCTACTGTAAACCACCTCTTTACTGTAAACCATTTCTTTACTGTAAACAATTTCTTTACTGTAAACAATTATCTTTTTTTTTACTGTAGACTATAAACAATTATCTTCCTTCATTAAAAATATTTAACTTTCTTTAATGAAAATAATAATTTTTATTTTATTACATATTTAACATGTGTGTATAAGATACATATATGAAACAAAACTACATTAAAATACAAATCCAAAATCAAAGAAAAACAAGCATGAGTGAAGAAAGAAAAAAGAAGTATGAAAGAAGAAAAAGAAGAAAGAAGAAAAAGAAAAGAACATTAATTCAACACTAAATGCCTCAATTGGATGCACACCACAAGGTTCCGCGGAACCTACTGAAGCAAACCAACAGACTTGCAGCATTACTATGGGTGATGGCAAGGATAAAACATTGGAACTGTCCAGCACCCTCATGGGCATCACCTGATACCTCAGTAAGATGAGTTACCAATGATGACTGTTGTTGTTGTTGTTAAGGAACAAGATGGGTATGGGTGATTAGGTGATGGTCTAGGGCTTAGGGGCAGGAGACCCCAGACCTTGGAAAAAAAACAAAACTTTGGTCGTCTTGTTGTAGTTGAGGGCTCTTCATTGACACCCGACACCACTGGGAGGTGGCCCTCGAAGTCGCTGGAAATGGAGATCTCCAGGACCAAATTCTTGAATAGCCCAATGATGACTAGAACTTTGCTGTTAGTGGCTCATCCCCTCTAAACATCTCAAATACTACTGGCTGGAAGAAATATTTCACAGAGACATTTTTTTTTCTTTCTTTAGTATTTATTTATCTTTTCATGAACCTTAGTGTTCCATGAAACTAAAACATAATTCTGGATTTTGAAGTGTTAAGCTGCTGAGCAACATTTCCCTTCCTTGTCTTCTGCTAGTTGTTACTGTTACCCAACCTCTTTATTCTTTACTCTTTTACTTGTTTCAGTCATTTGACTGCGGCTATGCTGGAGCACCGCCTTTAGTCGAGGAAATCGACCCCAGGACTTATTCTTTGTAAGCCTAGTACTTATTCTATCGGTCTCTTTTGCCGAACCGCTAAGTTATGGGGATGTTAACACACCAGCATTGTTTGTCAAGTGATGTTGGGGGGACAAACACAGATGCACTAACACAGATGCACTAACACATACACACGCATATATATACATATACACATATACGACGGGCTTCTTTCAGTTTCCGTCTACCAAATCCACTCACAAGGCTTTGGTCGGCCCAAGACTATTGTAGAAGACACTTGCCCAAGGTGCCATGCAGTGGGACTGAACCCGGAACCATGTGGTTGGTAAGCAAGCTACTTACCACATAGCCACTCCTGAAGGTGTTAGGTTGTAATATGAGAGAGAGATTTAGATGCTATTTCTCTGAACTCGAGCAATCACATAAAATCTCCACCAGAAAGTAACATCATCAGGTGAACTTAGACATTTAGAATAAAATACCTGCTCTGAAATGTATTTCTACAAAATTCAATTTTGTGCTGTAGACATGTTCTTGTGACATTTGAGCCAGTATTCCAATACTTTAAGCATTAAGCTAATTTGCTTATTAAGACAAATATTGAAATTATAACTGACTTTCTGTAGTTGTATTCCAATTGACATAAATTCTTTCTCCAATGCTAAGCTGATAGAATTTAAAAAGAAAAGCAATCTATGTATTAGTCATTCTTAACAGGACTTTCTTCTATAATATTCAACAATGTACAGACGGTACATTTTTTTATTGTCCACCTCTCACATCATTACATTAATCAGCATCATCACAATCATCATCTGTTATGATCACACTTTTAATTCGTTACTCTCGATGTTGTTACTACTACTATCTCTCACACATTTGCTGCTAAAGCCATCATCACCTTTTCCACTATTTTATCTCCTCCTCCTCCTCCTCCTCCTCATCATCATCATCATCATCATCATCACCATCATTGCCGCCGCTGCCACCACCACCACCCCACCCTCTACTACCATCACCCACCATCACCACCACCACTATCATCGTCGTCATCATCACCATTATCATCGTCATCATCATCACTACCACCACAACCACCACCATCATCATCATTGTTAATTTTCTAAGCCAGCAGCTTGATTTCCATTGGTTTCATGAAGTAAGAAATTACTTTTATTTTATTTATTCTTTTCAACCATTCATTTCCAATAAGGATATTTCATTCACATGGAAAATGTGATATATATATATATATATATATATATATATATACATGTATGTATGTATGTTTTTTTTTGACACTCTCTCACCCCCACCCACCCACCATTCCATCCATCTTAGCCTACAGCTGCTATACCTGTCGAACAGTTTTGTACCTCCCAGCAAAGTCTTTGTCAGTGAATGACAGTTTCATTGATTGGACCGGATTTGGTTTTTACACCAGCCTCAATCACTTGGCTATATATGACAAATACAGTCTGTTGAGTTTCTGTAGTAATGCCAATCTCTATACAGCCATATTTCCTGATAACATTTTTATGTTTGCTTCTACTTAGAGTTGTTTTTTTTTTATAGTCGTAATAACTACCTTAAAATCACTTACTTTCTCTTTAGAGTATTGTGTGACACAATAAGATAAGGGACATTTCTGTTTGTCTGAAAGAAAACACTGAAACACATATGTACTTGAATTTGTCGATGAATGATTAGCTGTATTGATTTTTAGGGGTTTGAGGAAATTGGTGTTGTGATATTCATGCCTTTCTGTAAGGTGTCAGTGTGGTGAACAAAGTAGATACTCACAATGGGATCAAATTCTCTTCAGAAAAATATTCTGTGTGTGTGTGTGTGTGTGTGTGGTGTGTGTGTGTGTGTGTGTGTGTGTGTGTGTGTGTGTGTGTGTATGTGTGTGTGTGTGTGCATGTGTGTTGTGCGGTTTAGGTAAGCTTTGATTGAGAAGACTATGCCATCAGGTAGCTGGTTGAATAACTAGGAGTGACACATAGATCAGATCTATTGTTATAGATATAGCATGCTTCCTGCTAGCCGAAGACTATAGTGCACACCCTGGCAAGTAATGGTGAATCATGTAGAGTGCAGTGTGACATTCTGGACAGGTTATACATATACACATGTGCATGTGTGCGTGTGCATGTGTATGCATGTGTGTATGAGAGAGAGTGAGAAAGAGAGACACAGAGATACTTCTACATTTTTCTTTGTTTATTTTTCATATATATATTTGCTATTAAATGACTATCGGCTTATTTAGTACCGTAAATAATGACATGAAAATATTTAAGATAATTTATATCTAACAACTTCTGTTGAGAAGCCAGACTTCACTGTCATTGCTCTCCCTGGTTGCTTATGTATTAAATATACATTATAAGGCTACAAAAGAAATATAACACAGGAAGAGTAGAAAACAAAAGAGCAAACAGATAAAAAAGAAATTTATTGGAAAAAGGTGTGGTACGTTTGTGTTGGATGGTTGCTAATGGTGTTTGGGATGTGTTAGAATGAGTCATAGAACTGAATTTATTATTGTAATATTACTATTAATACTTCCTAGTATTGTTAACTTGGTAGTTACTAGTAGGATTAGTACTAAACTAATGATTGAGATACTTCAATTTTTCTTTTTAAAAACAAGTTAAAATAGATTAAGGAAAACTCAATGTTAATTGTTCTAATTTAATTGAGTTACTTAATCTCTGCCACCCACATACTTCTGTAACACGTGGCAATCTGTGTGATTGTTCTAGAAAAATAATGAAGCATCTTAGTAAGAAATAACTCAAGATACTTTACACCGAACTAACTGACAGCTGCTTTGTTATAAGAATTACCAAGGCAAAGATGTACTGGAGCAATTTTCTTTCCTGTTGAACAGACCTATTTAGGACAACGCCCAGCTTCTCATTGCTACTAAGAATGAGGTCTATTACAAATGATGGCTGATCTTGAATTGGCAGAAAATAGCAATGAATTCTTGAGAAATTGAATAGAATAAAAAAAGAATATATATATACGGTTCATGAAGGAAGAGACTTGTTACTAGAGAAATATAATTGTGTCAATTTCAAATATTGATTACCTGAAATTGTCTTTGCCTTTTACGTTTTAGCTGGTTTTCTTTTTTATTTTTTAAATTTCATATCACAGTTGAAGAACAAAAGTCATTACTTATAGGTTTTCATCTTAGTCAATCACTGGTTTACTACATTTCTGACTTCTAAAGTGATAAGGGAGTGCCTGTAATTTGATACAAACACCACAAGGGACTTAATTTGCAAAGCACTAGTATTTATGCTTTTCTTAAGAAATTTATATCTTTCATGGATATACATTATGGAAAGGTGGTGAGCAGGAAGAAATGTTAGCGTGCCGGGAGAAATACTTAGTGGTATTTCGTCTATCTTTACATTCTGAGTTCAAATTCTGCCGAGGTTGACTTTACCTTTCATCCTTTTGGGGGTCAATAAATTAAATACCAGTTGTGTACTGGGGTTGATCTAATTGACTGGCTCCCTTCCTCAAAATTTCGGGCCTTGTGCCTAGAGTAGAAAAGAATAATCATAGCTTGAAAGGCAGCAAGCTGGCAGAAACAGCGTGCTAAGTGAAATCATCATCATCATCATCATCATTGTTTAACGTCCGTTCTCCATGCTAGCATGGGTTGGATGGTTTGACCGGGGATCTGGGAAGCCAGAAGGCTGCACCAGGCTCCAGTCTTATCTGGCAATGTTTCTACAGCTGGATGCCCTTCCTAACGCCAACCACTCCGTGAGTGTAGTGGGTGCTTTTTACGTGCCACCTGCACAGGTGCCAGGCGAAGCTGGCAACGGCCATGGTCGGATTGGTGTATTTTATGTGCCACCGGCACGGAAGCCAGTTGAGGCGGCGCTGGCATCGGCCACGAGTCGGATAGTGCTTTTTACGTACCACCAGACCAGGGATCTAGCAATATTTCGACTATCTTTACATTCTGAGTTCAAATTCCGCCAAGGTCGACTTTGCCTTTCATCCTTTTGGGGGTCAATAAATTAAGTACCAGTTGCATGCTGGAGTCGATTTAATCAACTGGCCCCCTCCCTAAAAGTTTGGGGCCTTGTACCTAGAGTAGAAAAGGATATACATTATGTAGACATGTGGCCAAGTGGCTAGGGTGCTGGATTCATGATTGTAAGATTGTGGTTTCAATTCCTGAGCTATGTGATATATTGTGTTCTTGAGCAAAACACTTCATTTCACATTGCTCAAGTACATTCAGCTGGCAAAAATGAGTAATCCTGCAACAGTCTGCCATGAAAGCTGGGAAACCAGCCCTTATAGGGGGCGATCCTTTTATATACATCAGTGAAAGATATTCACACACACAAGCACACACACACACACACACACACACACACACACACACACACACACATACACACGCGTACACTCATATATGCACTCAACAGGCATAATTTCTGTCAACCAAATTCCACTCACCATTTCCATCTTACCCTATTTACCTCCCATTCACCTTTTGAAATTTCATAAATTTACCCACCCACTCACTCTTTTCAATCCCCAGTCCACTTTACTATATACACCTCACTGTAACCTAGGAGTAAACTCATCACATCTTCACCATTCTCTCTCTCTCTCTCTTTCCTTTCTCTCTTTCTCTCTCTCTCTTTCTCCTCTCTTTCTCCAATCTCCACCTGAGGTTGCCATGCTTCTCCTTTTCTGCAAGTCCCTCTCTAGTACTCCTCTCTTCATTGAGGGCTATCGTCCTGCAAGTTACTTGGTAACCTCACTGCTGCTGGTGCCACATAAAAAGCACTTCATACAATCTGTAAAGTGGTGGTAGTAGAAGGAAGGGCATCCAGCCATAGAAACCATGCCAAAGCAGATATTAGAACTTGGTGCAGTTTCACCAGTTCCTATCAAACTGCCCAGCCTGTGCCAGCATTGAAATGGACATTAAATGATGATGATGATGACAACGATGGTGGTGGGTTTGATAGTGTTGGTGATGATGGTGATGACAGTTATGATGATGATTGTAAGGATGATGACAATGACGACAATGGTGACAATGATAATGGTGATGATAACGAAGATGATGATGATGATGATAATGATGACGACATCAATGATGATGGTGATGATAATGATGATGACAAAAATGTCAACGATGATGATGATGATGAAGACGACGACAATGAAAGTATTGGTTTATCTGAGGTTGTAGTAAAAACCACTTGGCCAAGGAACTTTGCACTGGAATAAAACCCATAAGCATGTGGTTGCAAACTTCTTGACTGTGCAACCATTCTGTAAGATTTTTTTGAGGTTTTTTTTTTACAGAAATAGGCATGGCTATGTATTAAGAAGTTTGTTGCCTTAACCAAAAGGTTCCGGTTCCAGACTCAGTCCCACTGTGTGGCACCTTGGGTAAGGGTCTTCAATTATAGCCTGGGCTGACAAAAGCCTTCTGAGCAGATTTTGTGTGTGTGTGTGTGTGTGTACGCATGTGTATACATGTGTGTGTGTACATGTGTGTCAAGTGTTTTCTATTATAGCCTCAGGCCAACCAACACCTTGTGAGTGGAGTTAGTAGATGGAAACTGAAAGAAGCCTGTCGTATATATATATGTATGTATGTATGTATGTATGTATGTATGTATGTATGTATGTATGTATGTATGTATGTATTTGTGTGTCTGTGTTTGTTCCCCCACTATCACTTAACAACCAATGTTGGTGTGTTTACATTCCCATAATTTAGCAGCTCAACAAAAGGGACCGATATAATAAGTCCTGGGGCTAATTTGTTTGACTAAAGGCAATGCTCCAGCATGGCTGCAGCCAAATGACTGAAACAAGTAAAAAAAAAAAAATACTGCCTAGTATATTACAGCTGGATTCCATTTTATATTTATTATTCTGTGATATGTGAATAATATTTTTATTTTCAAGTTTAATTGAATCAGACAAGTAGAATCATAAGCCTTGTATTAGAACAAGGTATTTTCACAGGAGGTTTGAGTTTGTGATTTATACAAAACAAATTCATATGTGAGGTGGCAAAAATTTGAATCACTTTTAATAATTTCAAAGTCTATATAACTGTTCACCTGAACACTAGATATATAAACTAAGATCTTCTGAGCAAACATTCATAACAGATATTTAACTATGTATGTGGAAAATACTTTTGGAAGAACTTAATACTATGACAGTGTATGAGATGTATTAAAATGATAAACAATAAACATTGCCCTTTTCAAGCTTAGCCAGGCTCATGGGCCTGGTTTCCCAGTTTCTGTGGCGTATGTGCTCCCCCTAGCTGGACAGGACACCAGTCCATCGCAGCATTACTCAAGGAACAGGAAGAGAGAGTGAGCCTCGTGGAGCTTTTAGGTGTTTTAAAATCAATAAACACACACAACGCCTGGTCTGGGAATCGAAACCACGATCCTCCAACCGCATGTCCGCTGCCCTAACCACTGGGCCATTGCACCTCCACTAAGAGATGTATTGCTTCAAGATAATTGGATAGTTTTATTTAACCATTGAAAATCTATTCAATACTATTTCCATTCAATACTTCTTAAATATATATACATTACATTCATTAATATCACAGCTATGGCTCCATCATTTCAAATTAATTTACACATTTCTTTGTTCTTTTCTCTCAGTATTTTATGTTAGACATTTTGTGTTGGACAAAGATTCAGTGCAGCAGAGTAGAAAATTTATATTTGGTGATGGTGCCAGTGTTGGTATAAACACAATATTCTATAGAGCTGAACTGCTGTTGTTTATAACAAAGAGATTCTCTCTGAGATACTCTCTGTCTTTTACTGTCTGTTCAGACATAGTGCTGGTCATATGATGGTTTCCTATAAGAAATTTAATAGCTGGAGCTGAAATGTAAGCAGTGAAGGAGAAGGAGAAAGAAATGAAATGAGTATTATCTTCTTTAGATCAACTACAGGTACATCAACTCACAACGAAGTAAGCAGCTGATAAGTATTTAGTATTGGATGTTCCTTGTGATTTAAAAGGCTCATATGTTCTGGAGATTTCATGAGAAAGGATTAAAGTAAAATTGAATAAAATGATTGTAGATGGAAACCACAGTTGACATAAAATAATTAGGAAGTAGTTGGTTTTAGAATAATATACAAACTAAGGCTAAGAGAGAATGAAGTCAAAAATAAGGATGATCTAACAGATTTTTTCTGTTGATATAAGAATAGAAAAATACAAATAAATATTTCTCACTACAAAGAGAATGCAATTTTGTTCTGTCTCATTACATTTGTACTTTGATAATTGGTCTTGCCAACTATATCTAATAGAAAATAACAATTTGTTAGATATTTATTTATTTATTTAAAAGAAAATTAACTTACATTGTTTAAAAATGTAAATTATTGATGTAATCATTTTACTTTCATTAATATCTTTTGTCTCGAGGATTAGAAACAACTCTAAAAAAAAAAGAAACTAAGTATAATAAATACTATTTATAACACAAATAGTTTTATTTAATCATTGAAATAATATTCAATACTATTTCCACCCAATAGTTCTCAAATATATATAAATTACTTACATTACATCACAAATTGTATTGCTTCATCATTTTAATTTAATTTACACAGTTCTTTGTTCTTCCAACTCAGAAATTTTTGCATCAGACAAAGGTTTGTTTGTGCTATAATAACTAAAATGTTTGACTCACTCCTCATGCTCCTTCCCCTCTTTTTCATTCTCCTTCTTATTGTTGTTTGTTCCTTTAAAATTTGGTATAAACTACTCTCTTTAGGAAAAAAAATTGATGAGTAAAGGAGTTTATTATTTACTATAGGAGTGGCTGTGTGGTAAGTAGCTTGCTTACCAACCACATGGTTCCGGATTCAGTCCCACTGCATGGCACCTTGGGCAAGTGTCTTTTACTATAGCCTCGGGCTGACCAAAGCCTTTTGAGTGGATTTGGAAGATGGAAATTGAAAGAAGCCCATCGTATATATGTATATGTATATATATATGTGTGTGTGTGTGTGTGTGTGTGTGTGTGTATGTCTGTGTCTGTCTCCTCAACATCGCTTGACAACCGATGCTGGTGTGTTTACATCCCTGTAACTTAGCAGTTCAGCAAAAGAGACCGATAGAATAAGTCCTAGGCTTACAAAGAATAAGTCCTGGGGTCGATTTGCTCGACTAAAGGCGATGCTCCAGCATGGCCGCCATCAAATGACTGAAACAAGTAAAAGAGAAAAAGAGTAAAAGAGTACCATTGTCTTTCTTTTCAAATGAGTAGTTGCATTATGTGAGTAGTTGCAACAGGAAAGTGGATAAGATAATATCAGCCTTATAAGTTTAAGCTTATAGTATGTTATACGCAGGTGCACTACAACTTGCCAGGAAAAAGTAAGAGAGGGGATAGAAAGCTCAATAAGTTATGTAAAGGAAGAGCAATGAATGCCAAAAGTATATGCACAGTACATAGAATAAAACACAAAAAGACAGAAAAAGGTACAGTAAAAGAGCTGTACAGAGGAAAGGGCACATTGTCACATCAAAAAACTCCAGGAAGCATGGAACTTTTGAAGGATGCAGTGTCCTGACAGTTAACAACTGATATATTGTTTATTTTGTGCTTTGGCAATTTTGAATGTCTTCATCACAACTGATGCTGTTTTCTTATGTAAACTAATATTTTCAACCACCCTTTGTGTATCTCATTGAAACTAGATATCAAGGGAAGTTTAGTAATACACAGCTAATGCCATTATACATGTTACATCTCAGGTTTAATCTTAGAGTTGCTGGTGATTTGGGCAAGCTGAAGTTCCGGGCTCTTATAAGTATAATTTTTGAGAAATTTTACAAGTAACTGCAAATGTAGTAATAAAGTATGCATTACAATTTATAAAATTAATGAATAAAATGTTTATTTTACTCTTTTACTTGTTTCAGTCATTTGACTGTGGCCATGCTGGAGCACCGCCTTTAGTCGAACAAATTGACCCCAGGACTTATTTTTTGTAAGCCTAGTACTTATTCTATTGGTCTCTTTTGCCAAACCGCTAAGTTATGGGGATGTAAACACACCAGCATCGGTTGTCAAGTGATGTTTGGGGGACAAACACAGACACACAAACATACACACACACATATATATATATATACACATATATATATGACGGGCTTCTTTCAGTTTCCATCTTCCAAATCCACTCACAAGGCTTTGGTCAGCCCGAGGCTATAGTAGAAGACATTTGCCCAAGGTGCCATGCAGTGGGACTGAACCCAGAACTATGTGGTTGGTAAGCAAGCTACTTACCACACAGCCACTCCTATGCTGATTTTGTTTATTATTTTCACATTTTTCTCCTATGTAGTTTGTACAGAAATTTATGCACATATGGGAAAAGGTTCTCCTTGAGGATGAAAGGAAGGGTTTATCAGAGTTGCATAAGATCTGCAATGCTGTATGGAAGCGAGACATGGTGTCTGAATGAAAGTGAAATGGAAATTTTGGGAAGGACCGAGAGAGCAATGGTGAGAGCAATATGTGATGTGAAACTATTGGATAAAAGGAGGGCTGAGGACTTGATGGGGATGCTGGGGTTGGAGGAATCGATGGAACAGCTGGCAAGGGCGAATGGAATGCGGTGGTATGCACATGTGTTGAGGAGGGAGAAGATCATGTTCTGAGGAGAGTGCTTGAGTGAATGAACCACGAAAGTGAGGTCAACCAAAGAAAACATCAAGGGGACAAATGGAGGAGGAGACTGAGAGGATTGGCTTGAGGAGGGAGGACGTCCAAAACCAGATGAGATAGTGAGTGGTTGCTGTAGGAGTGAGGTAGATCCAGCCACCCCCGTTAATGGGGTCAAACCTGGATTTAAAATATTGGACGTCATCATCATCATCAAAAGGTGTTTTAGCATCTATGGCAGACTGGGAAAGGAAAAAGTTTTTTGGTGCAGCTGGTGATATGAACAATTACTTGGATGACTCAGTGCAAGTAGTTATGTAACCTAAGTGACATAACTAGTGATGGCATTAATGATGACATAGTGGCTAGCATTTAATGACTGTAGAATAAGTTTTAGAAAATCATTACTTCCAGCGCAAATAGTGTCCCACATTGTAGTGAAGACTGTTTGTATGGCAATTGTAATGATCTATGGCAGTTAAACATTGGCTGTGAACATAAAGAATTCACAATAATTGGAGAATATGGAGAAGTATGATTTGAAGGATATTGAAAATTAACGCACAAGAAAAGATTATGTTCATGTGAAATAATATCAGAGATATTAACAGAGTGGTAAACTGAGAAGATTTGGAATTAATTTGATTGATTGAATTTGTGAATATTTGGTCTCATGGATGAGGTGGCATAAGATTGCAAGGCAAAGAGAGTGATGTTATATTGTAAATTCATTTAGTCTATGTTGGGAATACATCTATTAAAATTATGCTGATGAGGATAATTTGAATAAAGAAGCATATGTTTAGATTAAATATATTAAATTATCTGCATTATATCAACCTCAGTGTCTTACTATAATTTTAATGCATTATCACTTGGGAATGTTAATTAAATACAAAACTGTTAAGATTATCAAATTTACATAGACACTGAAGACAATCCCTCCATCTCAAACCATTTTGAAGAATTAGAATTACAGTATAATTTAAGGAAGTTATATCTTCTCTCTATCAATAATGATCTTATTCAATCAATTCCCATTACACTTATCCTTTATAATATTATTGGCCTGTAGCCAATGCAGGAAATAAATTCTCATTTGTGCTCTTATTTACTATTACTCCTGAAAAGAATTCAAACTAGATTAAGAGAAGGTAAAACCAGGAGTCCAAGATAACTCATGGTCAGGTTTGGCAGGTAAGATTTTGTTAAATTCGCCTAGAGGAGCAAAGAATCAGACATTTTGGCACTTTACCCTTGATTTGAGAGTGTGAAAGGAAGTAATATTGTAACTTTGGCTGCAAACTAATTTATTTGTAGCCAAAGCAACAACCTCTCTCAGACAAAGGACTCTTTCTCTCTGACAAAGGATTCTCTCTCTCAGACAAAGGACAAAGTCTTGAAACATTACGTTCTTCATTGTTTAAACAGTCAAACATATGCAACTCATGTAAGAACTTAGTCATCATCATCATTTTTGTCTGCTTTTTCCATGCTGGCATGGGTTGGATGAACGTTATTGGGACAGTTATTGTTAGATGGCTTTCCTGAAGCATGCCCTTACTTGTTTTTAGCAAGACAATTATATGTCTTTGCAACGTTCAGCCACAGAGCCTTCAGACTGTTGTTTTATGTGGGATATAAATACATCATTGCTGCTCAAGCACTGTTAGTGCAAAGGCACATACACATGCACACATCACACACACACACATTAATACAGGCACACCACCCACACATACATGCATGCAAGTATACCACACACATACATTCACACACACATGTATGTTGATGTTATGTATATGTGTGTATATATATATGTATATGTATGTATGTGTATATATGTATATGCATATATGTGCATGCATGTATGTGCGTGTGTGTGCATGCATGCATGCATTTACAGAAGTTATTTACCCAAAGTTCTGCAGAGGGGGACTGAACCCAGGACCATGTGATTTCGAAGTAAACTTGTAAACCACACAGCCATACATATGTACACTCGTGATATTATTGTTGCTTGCATCATCTTATTTTGGATGTCTCAAGCGACCTAGCTAGGAAATCAATATCAGTTCCATTATATGATAAAAGCATCTGTGTTGCTATTAAAAGTGCTAGAATTTCTCGGAAATAAATCTGTACAATTTATAGAAGCATTGATAAACAGATACAAAATGATTAAAACTAAATGGAAGTTCAGTGGTTGACAAATATATTCCCTATGTTATGTATGAATATAACTCTGGTAGAACTTAAAAGCTTCAGTGAAATAATAGAAAATTCAATTGACTATTTGGAAGTTTTGTAAATTGAAAGCTACTTGTATAATTTGGAATTTTTACACATTCTTCTTTTACACTAAACACCCACATTCCACTTTTATACACCCACACGGAACAGCATGTAACAAGGTGTGGTTCAGAAATAAAAACATACAAGTTAAATAATAATTGTATGAAGAAAAAACCATCAGTTTACCATTAAATACAGCTCTATCTAATAGATAAAAGTATAAATTGAATATGTTTGTGCATAAGAACAAAATATATTACTGTTATGTTTGCAGTTTATCAAGCCGGCTTATCATTTATCCTTCTCATCTATTCATTTTAGCAGTTACCCATCAGTTTTATCTTATCAATTAAAGTGTTAATCTAAGTTAGATTCCATCGTACTACAGATCTATCACACAATAAGTTGGTGTCAATGTCACAAATGCAAACTGATTATTTTCTTAAGTTACTAAGCCAAATTCCATTTTTGGGGGTGTGGTTCATAGTTTGAAAAGAGCCCAGCATTCTATTACTTAGTATGTCTCTCTCTTTTACTCTTTTACATGTTTCAGTCATTTGACTGTGGCCATGCTGGAGCACCACCTTTAGTCGAGCAGATCGACCCCAGGACTTATTCTTTGTAAGCCTAGTACTTATTCTATCAGTTTCTTTTGTCCAACTGCTAAGTTACAGGGATGTAAGCACACCAGCATCGGTTGTCAAACGATGTTGGAGGGACAAACGCAGACACACAAACATGCAAGCTGGCAGAAACGTTAGCGCCCCGGGCGAAATGCTTAGCAGTATTTCGTCTGACATTACGTTCTGAGTTCAAATTCCGCCGAGGTAGACTTTGCCTTTCATCCTTTCGGGGTCGATAAATAAAGTATCAGTTTTGCACTGGGGTCGATGTAATCGACTTAATCCATTTGTCTGTCCTTGTTTGTCCCCTCTATATTTAGCCCCTTGTGGGTAGTAAAGAAATATATATATGTATACATATATACGATGGGCTTCTTTCAGTTTCTGTCTACCAAATCCACTCACAAGACTTTGGTCAGCCTGAGGCTATAGTAGAAGGCACTTGCCCAAGGTGCTGCACAGTGGGATTGAACCCGGAACCATGTGGTTTGTAAGCATTCCACTTACTACACAGCCACTCCTACACCTATGTGCTAACATTTTATTAAAACTTTCAATTCACTTTATTTTATTTTATCAACATTCTAACTGAAGGCATATTGCTGCAGGTATTATACAAACTGATACCAGAAAGTTCCTTGACCAGGTCTAAAAAATAGAAATCCTCTTCCTCTGCAACAGGGCCATAGAGGCTCTAAGCATGTAAAAGACTTTGGTGCCCGTGAATATATGTAATTCAAAATACAAACAATAATAAACCATAACTGAATTTTTGTTTTTCAAACTGAAGCAATGATGGAAAATAATGTTTATATTTGTATACTTTTACTTTATTTATATAGGACAAGTTTTCTCCTACTTTTTAATTGCAAAATCTTTGATTAGATCATCACTATGACACCCTGAACACTTTGAAATTATATTTTCAATCATATAAACCACTTTGAATATTATTTTAGCAAGTTTAAAGTAATTTTTTTTGTGCCATAAACCATTCACCATTTCTGTGGTGCCTGATGTCTTAAGCACGTGCTTATTTTGCTTATTTCAATTGACTATTTGGAAGTTTTGTAAATTGAAAACTACTTGTATAATTTAGAATTTTATACATTCTTCTTTTGCATTTTACACCCACACTCCACTTTTATACACCCACACAAAACAGCATGTAATGAGGTGTGGCTCAGAAGCAAAAACAAACAAGTTAAATAATAATTATATAAAGAAAAAGTCATCAGCCTTAATGTTAAATGCAGCTCCATCTGGTAGATAAAAATATAGATTAAATTTGTTTTGTGCATAAAATAGAATATTTATTGTTATGCTTGCAGTGCTGCTCTGCAACAACTGTTGTTTTGTGTCTGGTCCTAAGTCATAAACACAACTTTCATCACTTATGATGATTCGCAAGATGGAATTTGGGTTGTCATAAGCCTTCTCATGAAGCTCAAGGCACACATCAAAACACTAATAATTTTGATCGAGTGCCAAGATCCAGAGGACATATATAATAGCAAAAGGATGCATGTTCAAGTTTTCCATGAGAATTTCCTCACTGATTCCACAACTGATTCCAATCATGTTTGAAATGAATTGTTTGGCAATAATCCTAATAGAATTCAAATTTTTTTTTCCACATTTGTTAGCATTTTACTAGTGAATAGTCAGTTTGAACCAACAATCAGTTGGCCTTGTTTGACCTAAAGACCATTCAACAAAGTTTGATGAATGGTCTCAAGGAGCAGATCTGCTGAGCTTCATGCAAAATTTGATGTCAGCATGTTGCTTGAATTTGTCTGGCATTGTAAGAGTCACTAAGCCATGTTATGAAACCTCACCTAATGATTGCAAATGAGTAGATAATATAAAAGTCTCTTTGTAGACTCAGGTTGTTGGTTGGTTATCAAATGATAATTAGCTGTGCAAGCGTTTTTGCTGAACTGCATAATCACAGTGTATGCAAACCAGAAACCTTCTGGTAACACCTCATATTGTTTCAAGACAATATTTTAAACTCTGTTTGTTTCCTAAAACAACATTCTACATAATCCAGTCAATTACTTCATGTATTACTTATCTTCATTCAGTGTCGATTAATGAATGGATGTTTTGGAGTCTTTGTTTGGACTGATTGCAAGAAGATAAATATGAGTTGATGAGAATTACTGATGTAGAGGAAATGAAAATATGCAGCAATCTAGAATTAAAAACCAGTCCATGTTGTCAATTTGATGGGACAAGTCTCCTAGGTTACGCCCTTTCTTTTGCACTAAAAAATATATATATATAATTCCAGAAATAATATTCTTCATTAATATTCTTAATTAAGTCTAGATCATAAATAATATAGTATTTTTAATTGATATTTTTGATTAAATCTGGATCATAAAATATTTGTTTAATATGATTTCCTAATATATTAAAGGAATAAAGCATCAACAATTGTCATAAAATTTTTTTTTGGTGAAAGCTGAAAGGAATTTTCATGAGGAATTCATTTCAAATATATATCTTACGAGCAAAACGTCCCCCCTGTCCAATGGACGGTGCTGAGTTGTCAAAAATTTAAACCAAATTTTCTCAAAACAACTTGTCCGACCGTCCCATAGACTTCCCCTTTGAGAAACACTGATTTAACCTAAATTTGAGACACCAGCAAAAGAAGAAATAAAGATAGACTTTTTTCTATTCCAAAGAAAAACGATTTTATTCACACAAATATGCAACTGAAGAGTTTAAAGTACCAGTAATGATAAGGCTGTTGACTGGGAGAACACAAACATGGTTTAAATAGTAGGCTTGGCAGGAAAGAAACGTACCTTTAAGCAATACAAAACCAATAAAAATGGTAGGTGCAGTTATGTACAGGTTCACGGAAGAAAAGCAGGACAAAAACGGCTTTATCGATCGTATTCTCACCTGGAATCGATATTTGTAATTTTTTCAAGACTTATACACGCCCTGATACCGTCGGTATCTACGTATCAAAATTGAGCACAATCGGATAGAGGATGTCCGAGATCCGAGAAGACACACACACAGACAGGCAGAACGGATTTTATATAAGAGATTATCTATTCTAGACAGTAAGATATCACCATCATCATCACTGTCATCATCGTTGTCATTGTCATTGTCGTTGTCTTCTTTGTTGTCATTGTTGTCATCATCATCATTATTATCTAATGTCCATGTACTCTGTTGGTATGGGTTGGATGGTTTGTCAAGATCTAACAGGTCTGAAGATTGTATTGTGTTTCAGTATCTGCTTTGATATGGATTCTATGGCTGGATGCCATTCCCAACACCCACCCCTTTGCAACATGTACTAAGTACTTTTTTTTTGTTGCATCAGCACTAGTGGTGTTACCATGCAGTCTGCAAGACTAAGATCCCCTTTGACAAAGTGGAAAGTGATGCAGATTTATGTTATGAGATGAAGGGCTAAAAGTGTGAGAAAACAGACCAGAATAGTTTTCTTGCTGCAAGAAAGCTACACAGTTACTTAGATTATAGAAAAGGGTGTGGTTGGGATGGAAGTGGAAGGAGATGAAAAATAGTGGGGTTGTAGTGTCAGAGTGGACCCTCAAGATGCATGGTGAGTAGAAGTGAGAATGGACATGACAATAGGAAATGTGGGTGGTTAGAGGTGTAGAGGTTGCAAGAGTGTATGGGAGATGAGAAATGGTTTGAGAAAGGGGCGGGTTGAGATGGGGTGAATATTATGAACAAGGGTTGAAAGGTAAGCAGGGGAAGTAGGGAAGAGGGAATAGTAGGTGATGACTGTAGAAATTGGGTAGGGATGAAGGGGTTGTGGAAAAAACAATGATATATGAGTTGAAAGGTGGTCAGGGAGGGAGATGGCAGACAGTGCAGAAAAGTGGGTTGAATAGAGAAGAGCAACAGAATAATAATAATAAGAAAGATACTGCAGACAGGAAAAGAAAGTATTGGGCGTAAAATGAGAGAGAGGGGAAATGACACGTGGTTATGGGAAGATGTAGTGAATGGTGGAATGGAAGATGTATGGTGGTGGAGGAGAGATAATTTGGTGATTCGGGGTGGGTGATAAATGTAAAATGTGGGTGGAGAGGACAGTATTAAGTATGAAAGATAGATAAGAGTGAAATGATTCTTGGTAGTAAGCAGGTTAAGTGGTATCAGGAAAAAGCTAAAGTATGCAATTCTGTCACATCTAATTACAGTAGCAAAATAATGGATAGTAGGAATGTCTTGAAGAGGAAATTTGGGTGGGTGGAGACAGCTGTGCATACACACACACAGAGTGTGCTTCTAGAATTTCAGTTTCTCTGAAGTGGGCAGGTCTTCTCAAGACCATGTCAACAATCATCCTAGTACTCGGTCATCTTCTCTATGAAGTTCAAGGTTCCTGAGATCAGCCTTCACCACTTTGCCCCATGGCTTCCTGGGTCCTCCATCTTCTGCAAGTTCCACCCACATTAAATGGCTTGAGAATTTAGATCTGTACATGTGCTTTAAATTAAGTCTTCTGTAGAATATTTTTTCTTCTTTTTTGTTTTTTTTAGAATGCACTCAATAGTCTCTCTTGACTTGTAATTGTTCCCAATCAAGGCAGCTATTTTTCTCAGCATTTACCCTTTCTTGCAATATCTCTTTACTGAATATTTTGAGCAGTTTTTCCTTTCTTACTGCTTCATCTCTTTGGAAACCACAGCTTCACCATTGTTCAAAGTAGTTGTGAAGGAGCATGGCTTCGTAGTTAGAGGTATTTGGCTGATGATTATAAGGCCATAAGTTCAGTTTCCAATGACTCATTGAGCCCTTGAGCAAGATACTTTATTTCACATAGCTCCAGTGCACTCAGCTGGCTAAAAGGAGTAGTACCTGTGTCACGCTGAATTTTCATGAGAACTACATTAAGGGTACACATATCTGTGGGATGCTCAGCCACTTGCACATTAATTACATGAACAGGCTTTTCCATTGATCAGATAAAATGGAACACTCACCATCATAATCAACAATGCCAGTTTAATCAAAGTAGTTATGGATTAAAACTTCACACAAATCTCCCTTGTATATTTTCACCTTCCTTGCACAAGTGAGTGTCCATATCTTCCTCCTTAGGTGATTAAATGAAATATTTTCACAGAATTCTCTTTATGAGAAAATTGTGTTGTTCTCTTACAACAATAGCTGGATTTGGAAAATGAAAACTGTTGCCATTTCATGAAATTTAATCTTCTATAATTTATGAAGGAAAAAATTTTAGTTTTTTCTCTTCAGTTGAAAACTCAATTTAGGAAATACCCGTTTGAAAGGAGATGAATACAATGAGATAAATAAAACACATAAAAGATAAAATGAACTACAGAGGTGTTAAATAAGTAAATAAAATGGAAATTTTGTTAAAAGAGAGTAATTTACAATTTGTAATTATTGATAATTATCACGTTAAGAAGGATGTAGTTTTGAAAGAAAGCAAAGTATATATAAATGGATAAATAAATAAACCATATTGAAGTTTCCTGAATTAATTTTCATTGTGACGAAAATGAAAACAAAGAACTGCTTAGCGTGTGAAAGGAAGAAAGAAAATAAACACAAGTTATTATCATCAAAAACAACAGAAGCAATATTTTCCATTAGAAGAAAAGCCAACAACTTGAAAGAATCAATAACAGCTTCAGCACTAAGGATGCATTAATGTAAAAAAGAACATCAGCTACAACAGTTCTGTGTTAAGCTGAGATTTTTAATGATTGTCAAAGCAATAATTCTTAGCGAGGTTTAAGCAGTGGCAAGAAACAATATCAATACAAATCTGTAAATTCTTTTTCATTTTCCAGCTTTTCTGATCCAAACACATCAGGAAAAAATAATAAATAAATAAATTAAATCATCGATATTTCTACCTTGAAAAATTTACTGTTTATTTAATTAAACCATTTTGTAGAATTGTTTTAAAACATTTAACTAATTTTTGAAGAATGAGATACGAAACTTTTACTTTTTTTACTTGTTTCAGTTACTGGAATATGACCATAGTGGGGCACTGCCTTGAAGAGTTTAGTCAAACAGGTCAACCCCTGCTACTTTTTTTAAGTCACTTATTTTATCAATCTCCTTTGTTGAACTGCTAAATTATGAGTGTGAAAACAAACCAACACTGTTTGTCAAGCAGTGGTGAGGGACAAACATAATGCACATGCATGCATGCATGTGTGCTCACGTGCACACACACAATTGGTTTCTTTCAGTTTCTTTCTGCCAAAACCACTTGCAAGGATTTGGTTTCCCCAAAGTTATTGCAGAAAACACCCAAGGTGCCTCACAGTGGGACTGAACTCACAATAATGTAGTGGTTGGTAAGGAAGTTTGTTAACTACACACCACACCCGCACCTATATATATATATATATATATAACACAGGGTGTTCCAAAAAAATGTATACACACTTTAGCAGCTGATAACTCAATTGATGTTTTTATTTCCAGATTAAACTCATTGGAATGAATGATGGCAGTCAGACTAAGCTTTGAACAAAGGAAATTCATTCTAAAATGCTACTGGAAGTGTGAAAATGATGCAGTTGAAGTGCAAAAACAGTTTAGGAGGGAGTTTCAAACAGACCCACCAGCGCGACTTACCATTACTCGAATTAAAAATAAGTTTGAAGTCGATGAAACTGTTCAGAATGTCCATGAGAAGCATTCCGGAAGACCACGAACATCAACAAGCCTCACAAAACAAGAGGGAGTGCTGGAAATGTATCACCAAAGTCCAAGAAAATCTGTGTGGCAAATCTGTGAGGTAGGTATTTCCAAATCGTCTGTTGAACGCATTTTGAAGAGTTGTCAATGGAAAAGTTATGCTCCAAGATTAGACCATGCTATTAATGATTATGATTCTGACCAAAGAGTGCAATATTGCGAGTGGTACTTGGCACGATGTGTAGAAGATGCACACTTTCCAACAAAGATTGGGTGGAGTGATGAGGCCACATTCAAATCAAATGGTTCAATTAACTTCCACAATTGCACCTACTGGGGACCTGAGAAGCTGCATGTTATGGTGGAACACCATGTAAGTGTACCAGGATTTACAGTGTGGTGTGGCTTATCATCAAGAAGATAAATTGGACCATTCTTTTTTGACAGTACTGAGACTAGTCCCGTTTACTTGAACTTGCTGCAACAGTCTGTCATGGAAAACACTTGAAGACTTTGAAGATGAGGAGTTCTATTTTCAGAAAGATGGGGCACCCCCACACTACCATTGCGATGTTAGATCCTTCCTTGATGAGATCTTGCCGAACAGGTGGATTGGACAAAAGGGTTTTATTGAATACCTGCCACATTCACCAGACCTCACACCATTAGACATTTTTTTATGAGGATACCTAAACGATAAAGTCCACACTATGAAACCTGCAACAGTCACTGATTTGAGAGCAGCCACTGAACAAGAATGCACACAAATACCAAACGAATTGTTTCATGATGCTTGCGATTCCAT
>NC_043002.1:76890438-76932938 GCF_006345805.1 Octopus sinensis
ATTTTTCTGTTAACTAAATGAGGAAGCGAAAAAATTTGTTCCTGATCATTCCTATGCCCATCATAACCCTAAGAAATGTTTGATTAAATTTTGCACCACTCTAGAAAAGTAATATCACATCTTAGCTTGGTTTGGCTTGACTTCATGCTCTTGCTTGATGGGGCTGGGGTCATTCCAAGTTAGTGGTCCCAGAGACATCGTCATGTGTAGAGTTGACCAGGTCCACCAGTGCACTCCATCTTTGGTGGTCTCATGCCAGCTCATCTGCGTTCTCCAAGATATCACATCTGAGTAAGAAAAATTCAATTTCCTAATATCTAATTTATTTTCTTAATTGAATCACATTCATAATTGTAAGAATAATAAAATGCTTGGTGTCTTCATAGAATAAAGTTCTTTTTAAGAGTTAGTTAATTTTATTCTGAAAAGTGATTTTAATAAAACACATGCTTTCCTCTTTTTACTGCACTTCCTGAAATGCAGTTTCACACTCCCAGTCTGTGTGGGGTAAACCCGACTTATTTGACATCCATCTAAACTGAAGAACATGGATGTTTGCATAAAATTAGTGTGTTAAATGTTTAATTGCAACAGTTGCTGGTAACTTGTGAGAAGGGGTCATAAGGAGGAAATTTCACAAGGATGTAGTGTGAAGGGTATAATACAACATGTTAAATGCATCTGTATTTAATATAATATTACAGGAAGTGTGACAGAATGAGGCAATGAGTTATGCATATTGAGTAGATTTATATTTTCCTAGTTTAAGTTATTCTGACATGACCTAAAACTATTATACTGTTTCCATTCAGTTTCTTTTGCTCTTTCCTAAACTTCTTTCTCCCATGAATCAAGCACCAAACTAGGGCAGTCTTTATTATGATGATTACCTCAAAGGGAAATACACTTCTCATCAAGCCAATTCTGTGCAGTCAGTCAACCTGCCAGAAATAGTAACAAAGTCTTCAAAGAAAAAATAACACTTTACTGTCTTAAAAAAAAATGGTGGAGCACATGTAGTTAAAGATAGACTATGCCTGGGAAAATAGATGAAATTGTTATGGCTGGTTTTAGCAGTATGTATTCAGAAAAAAAATTTTTTAGTGCATTAAAGTTTATGAGAGGTCCAACTTTGCACACAAGATCCAAGGTAACTTTTAGAGACATATATTTATAAAAAGAATTTAAGTGTCTTATATATCATCAGATATGGTGCTGTTTAATATATGCACAGATAATGAACTAGGCACAAAAATATTTTTAATTTGGATATAAACCACATATCGTTCAGACCAAAAATTGTTGATTAGTTTAGATGTTACTGTCACATCATATCTTACTTATTCTCACAACTTGAACAGTTAGAGTTGTGATCTATAATCTTGACATATTAAACAGGGTCTACTTCACTAAATACATCAATTGAGAAGTCTACTTTAAATATTCGGGCCATTTATTAGTCTTTCAGTAGTTTTCTTTTGCCTGGGTATTTGGTATTAATTGTAAAAAAGTGCAAGAGATGAGTGGATAAAATGTTGATTGCTTGGCTGAAGAATTGTGATCTTTTGTGCTTTTATAAGTATTTTATTGTCTTTTGGACCAAATACAAATGAAGAAGGCGATAAATAGCATAATGGCTAAAAGAAACTTTATGTTCACTTGGTTTAATAGAAATGATAGTCTTCTTTGAATAACAACCTTTCTTATATAAATAAGGAGGGAATCATTGTATAGTGAAGCTGCTTGACTCAGTGGTTAGAGCGTTGGACTTACAATCATGAGGTCATGAGTTCCATTCCTGAACCAAGCTATGTGTTGTGTTTTTGAGTAAGACACTTTATTTCATGTTGCTCCAGTTCACTCAGCTGTAGAAATGAGTTGTGACATATCTGCCTTTCCCTTGGATAACATCAGTGGTGTGGCAAATGGAGACTGGTATACATGGGCGACTGCTGGTCTTCCACAAACAACTTTGGTTGAACTTGTGCTTTGGAGGGGAACTTTCAGCAGTCACCCATGCATACCAGCCTCCCCTCTCCACACCACTGATATTAACCAAGGGAAAGGCAAAGGCAGATACAGCTTGGCACCAGTGATGTCGCAACTCATTTCAACAGCTGAGTGAACTGGCGCAATATAAAATAAAGTTTCTTGCTCAAGATCACAATACACAGCCTAGTCCAGGAATCGAACTCACTACTTCATGATTGTGAGATTTACATTCTAACCATTGAACCATTCCCCTTTACTACTGAATAATAACAATTATTTTACTAAACTCTTTGTTATTTTAAAAATAAGTTGAAATGAAGGCAATGTATGATGTAAGAGTTAAACTTTTGGCCTTGTGTCTTTGTTAGAAATAAAATCTTTGTAAAGTACTGATACAATAAGTACATCTTATACACTATGCCTATATGTCTCAAAAAAAAAAATCTTCAATTAACTAGTGTGTGTTGCCTACCATTAAGTAGTCATCAGAACATGGACTACCAACAAAAGCATTTTTTTACTCTTTTACTTGTTTCAGTCATTTGACTGCGGCCATGCTGGAGCACCACCTTTAGTCGAGCAAATCGACCCCAGGACTTATTCTTTGTAAGCTTAGTACTTATTCTATCGGTCTCTTTTTGCCGAACCGCTAAGTTATGGGGATGTAAACACACCAGCATCGGTTGTCAAGTGATGTTGGGGGGACAAACATAGACACACAACATGCACACACACACACACACACACATACACACACACATATATATACATATATATATGACGGCTTCTTTCAGTTTATGTCTACCAAATCCACTCACAAGTCTTTGGTCAACCCGAGGCTATAATAGAAGACACTTGCCCAAGGTGCCACGCAGTGGGACTGAACCCGGTACCATGTAGGTTGGTAAGCAAGCTACTTACCACACAGCCACTCATGCACCTACTGAAAAAAGATCAACTCAAAGAGCCATGGAAAGGAAAATACTGAAGATTAACAAAATGGATAAGCGGAGACACAACAGAATATGAGTGACAACAGATTTAATGGATATTATCTGGAAAATAAAAACTTTGTAATGTTCCTTCACAGGACATGTCTTTAGAAGAAAGGATGATTGCTGGAATAGAAAATTGACAGAGTGGACACCATGTTCAGAAAAATAGAGGGGAAGACTATGCAGAAGTTGGAATGAAGACTTTGTTGAATTCTTTGGCATCCAAATATGGATGAGGAAAACATCAGACCATGATTGGTGGTGAGAACATACTGAGGCCTTTGTCTGGCAGTGGACTGAACATGTGCAAGGATAATGATATATTAAAACAGAGAAATATAGAGTCTGTCTCTGATGATATATGTTGCAGTTTTCTGTTTTGAATTTGGATTTTTTTTTCCAGCTAATTTCAGCTTGGAAATGACAAGTCATGTTGATTAAACCCATATATATGTTATTTTAAATTTTATCGACAGCTTCTCTCATATCATTGAACAATTCACAGTTAACTGGATTAAATTTCATCTGTAAAATCAAAATTATCATTTCATTCACTTAAATTAATTGATGATGTTTAAGCTTGAAAGTCAGTCTTGATTGAACAGACCTACAATTAAAGGCAATCTATCCATGAACATCCTACCTTTTGGGGGGTTATGTGGGACTGCATTATCCAATGACTTCTTCCTTTCTTTAAAATAGTTAGATTTGTGATTTGAGGTGGGTGGAGAGAAATTTAATCGCTATTACTTGCCTTTGCCTGTTTGCTGGGAAAGCAGCCAGATAGAGACTGTCTTATTAATACTATTTACATGACATTCAGAGTGGTGTCCTTGTCTTGATTGTTGCTTTCATTACATTTTGGCTGTTGTATGTTCCAGCCTTCTTCAGGTGTCTTGTGTCAAACTCAGTTGTTGTATCAGATTTTGAACAACTGAGTTTGACACAAGACATCTGAAGAAGGCTGGAACATACAACAGCCAAAATATAGTGAAAGCAATGTTCAAGATGAGGATACCCATCTGACTAGTGTAAATAGTATACATAATATAAATTCCTCATCTCAGAACTATAGAATTGTGTTAATGACTATCTTGTTGGTTCACGCTAAGCTATTATATACTGACGAACACTCCAACTTTTCCCTTTTTAGTTTTTAAATATTTTCTACCATTTTCTGTATTGTATGTAATGTGAGAACTGAAGGATGTTGGTGAGTTGCCTCTTTGTATGCAATAAAAAAGTTATAGGATGTTATTGTTTTTGTTGTTAAGCTCTAGGCCAGTCCTAACTGAGCTGTTGTACCAGCTATGACCATGATATACAATGTTAGCTAATAACCATGATATACAATGTTGGCTGAAATCTATTGACATCCTCTGTAGTACAACAGAGCATGTAATTTTCATGTATAAATAACAATATCCAGAACTTTGTTCAGGTTCAGAATGCAGCAACAGTCATTGTTATTTAAATTCCAATGAGGATTATTTCTTTCTTAGTGATTAGTGCTTGTAAAAGAGATATTTCGAGAATAAAAACAAAAATAACACTCGTACAAATGCACACATACACACACTTGTGCACACATGCTTTATAACAGGTTGGTTCCACCATAATTGTTTTGATGACTAAATACATTTGATACCAGAAAGCTGATCAGATGACAGGTAACAATAAATGGTGAGTGGATGGCGGGGAGGTGGAGTGGAGAGGAAAAAAAACTTCATCATTTAATCAAGGTAGTGGTTATTGAGGATGGGTGATAAGAGAGAGCTTTTATGAACAGTTGCCACAGCTTGCAAACTACTGAATTAAATGCAATAAATAAATAAAGAAGTTAATAAATAAACTAGATTATGCATGATTTATGAGTGCATCATGAATGATATTGTAATATCTGTTTTGTCCAATTATACTTCCAACAGCAGCAGCAGGGAGTCAGCCAAGGTTAAAATTAGGGGCTGCATATCTATCTGTTTTAAACTTAACCCGTGGATATTCATGTGCAATTGTTGCTATGCTCTGGTTGTTTCTAGATGAGCACCCCAATATATTTTAAATTATGTTTATTGATAGCAATTATTTCAGTAACCGCTTAACATGACAAGTTCTGATTAAAGTTTACACTTGTCTTTTTTGCTATTAAGCACCTTCTCATGTTTTGCAATCGGGACAGGAGTTAATATTTGATTGGTACAGTTGGAAGTTGAACATAAAGGATAGATCATATTTCTACTAGAGTGATAGACAGTGTTTACATGTACACACACATGTATGTGTAAATGTGTGTGCAAACACACACAAAATCATCATCATCATCATCATCATTTAATGTCCATTCTCCATGCTAGCATGGGTTGGACGGTTCAACTGGGGATCTTGGAAGCCAGAAGGCTGCACCAAGCTCCAGTCTGATCTGGCAGTGTTTCTACAGCTGGATGCCCTTCCTAACGCCAACCACTCCATGAGTGTAGTTGGTGCTTTTTACATGCCACCAGCACAGGTGCCAGGCGAGGCTGGCAACAGCCACGATCAGATTGGTGCTTTTTATATGCCATCAGCACGGAAGTCAGTCAAGGCGGTGCTGGCATCGGCCACGTTCGGATGGTGCTTTTTACGTGCCACCAGCACAGGGATCACAACTGCAGTTTCCATTGATTTTTGATGTTGGTGTCCTTGACTCAATGGATCTCCTCAAGCACAGGGTCAAAACAGTGTTTCTTTACTTGCCACCTGTACAGGAGTCAATCCAGTGGCCTTGGCAACTGCCGGGTGCCAGTCATAGGATTGGTTCAATTTCGAATTCGATTTCGACTTCGCTTGCCTCAACAGGTTTTCGTGTGTCCAAGGGAGGAATGAATGAGTTTATTTCTTTAGGGTTTCCTTATCATCTTTTACGGAAATTTGTTTTTGCTTTTGAGTTTCTTTTAGCATTTTTAATATGACTAATAAGAGAAAGAGAGATAGACAGACAGAGAGAGAAAGAGGGAGATAGAAAGAGAGGAAGAGAGACTGATTTAAGATATAGAAAAAGATCAACATCACCCCTTTAGCATTTAGATTACCTGGTCAAACAATGCTTATATATTGAAATTTATTAATCATGCATTATCTTGTAACTTCAAGATTTTGATGATATGTTAGTAAATTTTTGAATAACATTGTAGGGTAGGTGTGAAAGGCTGGATTTGACCTGTTTGAACATAAAACAAATAGAATATTTTGGTCATATATAAATTGCTTTAAATGTCAAAGGGTTAAAATGTAAATTTTGCTAATAATATTATTCTAGTAGTCCTTGATTAAATATCTTTTATAATCTTTTTAGTGTGCAATCAAATTTTCAGCCTTAAATCATTGTAATTGTTTGGAGTGTGATCAAAGAAATCTTCCACTCTTGTCAATAAACACAGATGGATATAGAAACTCATGAATACAATCAAACATGATATGAAAACAAGTGACATTCAATAACAAATGCATATACATCTTGCAGTAATACATTTCTGTAGAGACCACACCAAATCCGACAATGGAACCTAGTGCTGGAACACTTTTCTGGCTTGCCATCTCCTATCAAACCATTCACTCCATGCATACATGGATGACAGATGTTAAATGACGATGATGATGATGAGGACAATGATAATGATGATGTTGATGATGATGATGATGACGACCCCCCATTCAATGCTCATTAATGGATAAGTCTAATCATTCTTATCATAAGGCTTTCATAGACTTGTCTTTAATATCCTCTGCCTGGACTAACTTATTTGTGTGCATGCTGCTTTTCTTAGACATGGCAGCTTGTTTTTCATGTGCTGTCTCTGAGCCAGAGAGTGAACTATATGAAAATTACTCATCTTTCTAGAAATAGCAACCAAAATCTCCCTAACATCTCTCTTAAAAAGTAGTTCTAGATTCATGATACATTATCTGAAAAAAAAAATACGTGATTTAATTATTTTATATCTCAATTTGTAAACGATTTTGTAATTGGTTAAAAGTTTCCAACAAATCAATCCCTAGTTCACTACGTTTGGACGTTTTGGTTTCTCACTATGGAAAATTGTATCCTTTTTATACAGGGTGTGGCGAATAAACTGTTATCTAATTTACCCAAAAATGAAAATAACACTGACATCTCATTTAACAGATATATATTTGAAATACTACTGAGTAAATTTATTCAATACAATCTCTATTGGCTTCAACCACAGTCTCCAGACAACTTTGGAATCTCCTGCAACTCTTCTGGATGATCTCCTTGTTTAAGTTGATGAATGCTGTCATAATCCTTGCCTTCAGTTCATCTTTGGTGTTACAAGGAGTTTTGTTGGTCTCTCACTCAGCTGTGCCCTACACATAATAATCAGGGGATTGCAGTCTGGGGAGTTAGGTGATCGGATGTTAGGTGAGGTGGTCACAGAAATTGTCTGACAGCCACAACTGGGTTCTCCTGCTTGTGTGGCATGGTAAAGAGTCCTGTTGCCAGACCCACAGTTTTCCAGCAGCCACCCTCTTGACCCAGGGTAGCACTACCTCCTCTAGGCACTTGATGTAGGCCTTTGTGTTGAGTCTGAGGCCGTGTGGGAAGATGAACGGAGGCATAACGTTGCCATCACTAGTGACCACTCCAAACATCATGATGCTGACTGGATATTTGATTTTTATCACTCTTGGTACATGTCCTCAGATTGCACTGTACTCAGATTGACACTCAACACACTCTGAAATGTTCATATTGGAGCTTCTGGTGCGAATACCAAGCAGTATAACATATTATTTCCAAATTTCTGGCAGAGTAAATTGTATCATGGTGCTGTTTTTCTCACAGACAGTGCTCAAATGACCCTACTATACTGTGTAGTCAAGAAAATCAAAAACAAACAATGCTCATGAATGAAATTAAAAATATGAAATGGTGACAATTTACCCATCACACCCTGTACACACACACACATACACAGGGTGACCCCCACAAAAAAACAGAACCCATAAAAATTTTATTAAATACTACAAAGGTCCAGCAAATTTCTTAAAATTTGTTGGAGTCAAACTTTGGTCTGTTTATGATCACACCCTTCGCAAAAAAGTCATGTTCTTCTCAAAATATGCTTCAAATGGCCTCTGTATCATTGGAGGCCCGCTTGCATACGTCACACAAAATTGTCAGTTACTCAAACACATTCCTTTTTGGGACATTCCTCTTTGCTGTGATTGCTGCCTTCAGTTCACCATTTGTTTGAGGGTTGTTCTGGTAAATATTATCCTTAAGATACCTCCACTGATAAAAATTTAGGTGGGGTTCAAGTCCAGCAAATGTGGTGCCCACTCAACATCACACTTCCTGCTAATTAGTCTCTCCTGAAATCACTCTCTCAGCCAAGCTAGGGAATCATTTGATGCATGGAGGATGGCCCCGTCTTGCTGGAATCACTGTTTATCTCAATTTACCCCAATGCATCATCCCAGTGATACCCAGAACTTCCTCAGCACTGCCAAGATTTGTGGGTTCTGTTTTTTGTGGGGGGGGGGGGGTCACCTTGTATCATTCAATTCTAGGATTCATTAGAATATAGATATTTCAACATGCAAGATGCTAGAACAGTCAAAGAATATGAGTACAATCAGACAAACACAAATACATATACGTACATAAAGCATATATATATATATATATATATATATATATATAGCCTTAAACACACACACACACACATATATATGTATATATATATATATATAATATATATATATATATATATATATATATAATATATATATATATATATATATATATATAGCCTTAAACACACATATATATGTATATATATATATATATATATAAATAAATGAAAGAATGGAGTTGAACGACGAATTAACAAGATTCCTTTAATTCGTCGTTCAACTCCATTCTTTCATTTATTTGTATTTAAAAAAACACACAAATTTCCACACGAAAGCATGTGATCTCTGCCCTAGGCATGTAGCGTCAACCGTGTTTTTCTGACGTGAATTTGCTACCCAGGTATCGGTTAACCGAATTATACATAATAAGATAATTCATTCAACTACTTATATATATATATATATATATATATATATATATATATATTATATATATATATATCATCATCATCATCATCATCGTTTAACGTCCACTTTCCATGCTAGCATGGGTTGGACGATTTGACTGAAGTCTGGTGAACCAGATGGCTGCACCAGACTCCAATCTGATCTGGCAGAGTTTCTACAGCTGGTTGCCCTTCCTAATGCCAACCACTCCGGGAGTGTAGTGGGTGCTTTTATGTGCCACCGGCATGAGGGCCAGTCAGGCGGTACTGGCAATGGCCATGCTCAAATGGTGCCTTTTATGTGCCACCTACACAGGAGCCAGTCCAGCGGCACTGGCAACGACTTCACTCAAATGTTTTTTCACGTGCCACCAGCACAAGTGCTAGTAAGGCGATGCAGGTAACGATCACACTCGAATGGTGTTTTTAATGTGCCATTGGCTTGGAGGCCAGCTTGTTGCTCTGGCCCATATACATACATACATACATACATACATACATACACACACATATATATACGGCCTTACATACTCACACACATGTATATGTATATATATATATATATATACACACATACATATACAAGCACTGACACATATACATATGTATGCACTGTACATATACAAATATATACACACATACGTACCTTATACAGTGTAAGTTGTAGATCCTATCTTGAAATTGTCCCAGGAATGGTGTTTGTATAAAAGAAGAACACAAGTGGAGTTTAAGAGTTTAAGAATTCCCAACAGCTGTTTCAACAGCATTTTTTATTGATGAATCCTTTGATTACCTCAATTACATCATGTTAAAAAAATCTGCCTTCAAGTAATTTTGAACAAATATACAGGGGCCGGAGTGGCTGTGTGGTAAGTAGCTTGCTTACTAACTACATGATTCCTGGTTCAGTCCCACTGCATGGCATCTTGGGCAAGTGTCTTCTACTATAGTCTCGGGCTGACCAAAGCTTTGTGACTGGATTTGGTAGATGGAAACTGAAAGAAGCCTGCCATATATATGTATATATATGTATGTGTGTGTGTGTGTGTCTGTGTGTTTGTGTGTGTTTGTGTGTCTGTGATTGTCCCTGCCAACATCACTTGACATGCGATGCTGGCGTGTTTACGTACCTGTAACTTAGTGGTTCGGCAAAAAGACACCAATAGAATAAGTACAAGGCTTACAAAGAATAACATCTGGGGACGATTTGCTCGACTAAAAGGTGGTGCTGCAGCATGGCCGCAGTGAAATGACAGAAAAGAATAAAATAATCATTTAGGAATTTAGAGAATTTGAATTGATTTACATGTTAAATGTTTAGCAACACAAATGAATTTGCTAAAAAAAATTATTGAATTTAAGCGGGTGTTTATGACATTCTAAGGGTAGTGGTCAGAAGCTATAAAATTTCACAGATCGTTATCATGGCTATTTATAGGTCCAGTGTAGACAAAAAAAAAAAGGAATCAGAGAGAGTAAGAGGAACTGCGATGAAACATTATCATAATATAAATAACCAAAGTTTTAACACATGCACACACACATGCATAGGGCATGTATACACACACACGCACATACACACACACACATATATATATATACACATACACACACACATATACACAGATGATCACGGGTTCACACTGGCATAAATTACAATAGAGCAAAATAAGTATTTAATGATAAGTTTTGGTGCTCAAATGCAAGAGGATTGGAAATGAGAAAATCTTAACAGTTATTCACTCAGACTCAGCTTTGAATAAATATTGTGCATATGTGTGTGTGTGTGTGTGTGTGGTATGTTGTGTCTCCTTGTTTTAACTTCACAATGTTTTTAATGTCATTTGTTTCTAATATTCTACATAAGCATGTCTGCCCATGAGGAAATATTTTATTTATTTATTTATGCACCTTTTTCAAGCCTAGCCAGGCTCATGGGTTCAGTTTCCCGGTTTCTGTGGCGTATGTGTTCCCCCCAGCTGGATGGAACACCAGTCCATCGCAGCGTTACTCAAGAAACAGGAAGAAAGAGTTAGAGAAAGTTGAGGCGAAAGAGTACAACTCGTGGAGCTTTAGGTGGTTTCCCTCAATAAATACACACAACGCTCAGTCTGGGAATCGAAACTGCGATCCTCCGACTGCGAGTTCAATGCCCTAACCACTGGACCATTGCACCTCCACATGAGGAAATATTGCCTTGCCTGAAAACAGGTATGGGTTGGCCTCAGGAAGGGCATCCAGCTGTAAAAGAATTTTGCCTAAATAGCTCCATCTGACCCATGCAAGCATGAAAAAATGGATGTTAAAACAACAATGATGATAACAACGACGATGACGATGATGACGGTGACGATGATAATAAAAAGAAAATCGTACAAACACACAGAGAAAACCACTCCAAAATATCAGGTTTCATTTCTCTTTTTTAAACATAAAACCAAAATACACAACACTATCAAATACCAGCAAAACGTTTAACATTTTAAAACATCCATCAACTATTTAAAGAAAATAAATAACTAACTAAAGAAAACTTCCTATAAAATAATTACACAATCCATACTTGAATACACAAACACTATTTTTATACTTGTTGATTTCAGACAAATACATCGGTGACAAACAATTTAAATGAATGCTTGAGAAACTATACAAATGTTGTGCAATGCATTGCTTTGTGGAAACTCAACAAACAACATCTGCACCAAGAAACACATACAGTGAGTTCAATTCAACTGTGCCGCACATCAAGTAGATATATTTCTTTCTTTTCTTTTTTTTTGCCCACAGGGATATAACGTAATGGTTAACAGCACAGGTTACTAACCCCAAGATTCCCAGTTCAGTTCTAGGCAGTGCCTTGACTAATAATAATAATAATAATAATAATAATAATAATAATAATAATAATAATAATAATAATAATGATAATAATAGAAATCAGCAAAATGTGGAACCTGAAGACTAAAACAATACCTGTTGTCATAGGTGCCCTGGGAATGATTGCTACCTAACTCAGATACCAGGAAACCCAAAAATGGCAGAAATTCAAAAGATAGTGCTCATGGGAACTGCTCATATCCTACGCAAAATACTTTCTATGTAATCTCAGGGTTTAAAACAAACATAATTTTCTTTATTTTTTCTTGTTTTTTTTGGACATTCACTAGTACAACACCAAAAAAAACCCCCAAATATATGGCACACTAGGCATAACAACAACATGAACTTCCAACCTGTTGTCTCTTGAGGTCTCTGGGTGAGACTTGGAGCCAACTTGTACACATATAAAGCAAAAGTCAAACATATAATAATAATAATAATAATAATAATAATAATAATAATAATAATAATAATAATAACAAGAATAATAACATCAGCAGAAAAATACCTTAAGAATGAGAACCCAGGGTAGGGTTCAAAGTTCCACCAGGACACCTGATGAAAGCTGGAGAGTAAATCAGCTGAAACATTGTGCTAACAACAAACAAGATGAGGACACATATCTGTCCAATGTAAATAATATACAGAATTCCTCATCTCTAAAATATAGAACAGATATATTTCTATCAGAGCTTCTAGTTGACCAATACTTACTTATTGGGCTGCTGTTGACTTCCTAAATGGTGCAGATTTTCTGTTTTCTGCCATCAGAGACATTTCTCTACCTCAGATGAGAAAGTCTTAATCAGAATATTCTTTATTCTTTAATTCGTTTCAGTTTGCAAGCTGTGGTCATGCTGAAACACAACCATTAGCTTTGCAACACCTTCACAACTTGAAACCACGTCTGATATGTGGCATTTGGTGAATGAGGAAGTTGTTACCCTTATCTGTGTTTCCTGCCATGAGGTAGGCTCATCCAGAATTCTTGACAGGAGGAGATCCAGTTTTGTTTTGAAAACATCTACATCCACACCATGCAGATCTCTCAGGCTTTTTGAGAGGATACTGAAGAACTGTGGGCCCTTGTAACCCAAGCTCTAGCAGTATCTGGTCCTGTATCTTGATGGCAATGTTGGGATCTTTAGCACTATGCAGAAACCTTTACCAATGTTTTTTCTTATTGCATGTCATTGACACTAGTGGTCCCTCTGACACCTACCTTTTCAGAGCAACCCATGTTGCAAATGACATTGTATATAATTTCTAAAATACATGAAATACACAACAGTCAAAGCTTGTATACAAGACAGTACTGGTATAGAAAAATAGAAAATCCTTCATTATGATTTAGTGGAAGGTGACATTTTGTCATTTTTAATTGTACTTTGGAAGATTAAGAGCTTAACTCTCTCCTAGCTAAACCTTTTCCTTGAATTGAAAAGCCTTAATCTTTGAAACATTATGTAGCTGTATAGTGGGTGTATAGTGTATTTCTGCTAAAGATTCCTATTAATGAAGTATTTACCAGTAGTTCTGTGGTTACACTAAACATCAGGATATTAGCACTTCTTGGACAACTCATTCTTGACTCATAAGATGTATTCTTCATGTTTGAATACTTTTTGAAGGTATTTGTTTTTGTGGCTGTAGTTTATTAGATTCTGCTAGACAGATACAGACAACACTTAAAAAGTTGTCTAAACTGGTCATAACTTTCTACTTCCTTGTATCCTTCTGAGATACTGTGTTGGTGTCACTATGTCTGTGTAATCTTCCCTGGGATGTCAACATCTTCCAAGTTTAGATAACAATAACATTGCTTTAATAATTGTCCAATCAAGTAGCCTGAATGAAAATAACCAGTAAAGCTAATGCAAATGCTTGTGGCAGACTATCTTGAGAGAGGGAAGCTCTGACTGTCATGTTTTTCTTTGTGGTGTAGTAGTCTGTCTATTTTTATTTTATTGATTGTATCATTACAGGACTTATTCTCATATACCAGTTAACTATTTGTAGCTTCCATTGATCAAAACAGAGTTAATAGAATGGGCATTGATCGTGTGAGTGCCACTTTAGTATGTAGTTCTCTATCTATTATAAGATTAGAATATTTTTTTGTTTTAACAGACTCCCATTCTGATGTCATACGAATAGCTCATCAGGTCAAGGTGTTCTTGGAGCCATTAGTATTGATGTATATTTTTTGTTCATCAGCAAAGAAACTGTGGGAAACATTGATTTTATTTTGCTGATGTGGACCATAGCATAAATTCATTGGGTTTGTTTTTTTAACAGTGATAACAAAGGATTTACTACCTGAGCAAGCAGCAGCTGAGAAGTTTTCTCTTTTAAAATATTCATCAAAAGAGTTTTATGGTTTTATTCTTTTGCTGATTTCAGTCTTTGGAGTATGACCATATGGGGCATCATTTTCAAGGGTTTTAGTCAATAGTGAGTTAGAGAAGATTGTTGTGCTCTGTATTCAGTGTCAAGATAGCTTCTGTACTGAACCTATGTACTTGCTTAATTCAGATGATATTCTGAACGCCAGTCCTAACAAGCAAAGCCACTATATTTGCTGCCCTGTTCACCTACAGCTCCACTCCCTATTTTCTGTCCCTACTGATTCACTATTATTTTCACTGTTTCTAAGTATGATACCCCAGTTTCCAAAATGCAACAATTTAACCAGTTTTGCATATATATTGGTTATCGTTCCCATCAAAAAAATATCTCTTCAAGTTGATTTGTTTTCATCATGAAACTGAAATTTCTTTCTCTTTATTTGGTACTTATCCCACAAGTGCATGCAACTATCTCTAATCAAGAAAATATCGTTTACTTTGAGTCAGTCAATCATCATCACATCCACAATCTCCTAGATGAAGGGAGATAATAATTTTAATAACTTACCTCTAAATGGAATCTTTTTTTTTTTCATCTATGACTGTTAGTATGGCTTCTTTGAAATTTGATCTGCTGGAAATCTACCTTTTTACCTATTCTTGCAAACTTAGATCAAAATACAATTATTGCTCTTGACATTAGCAAAGCCTTCAGGTATACTTAAGATGAAAGTTTCAAAAAGTTTGCCATCACCAAAATTTATCTTATAACATTAACCCTCTAGATTATTAAATGCATTCTCACAAATTGATCCAAGATATTATTTAACTACATAGACTGGGTATTCAGTGATGCTAACTACTGCATTTTTGTTGAATATTTTGTCTATAACTGGATGGCAAAGAATGGAGTTTAAAGCTTTACTGATAGCTGTGATGTTTAGGATGGTGTATGTAGATTTATTTGTGGTTGTTGTTGTTGTTGAAGCCTTCACATATCATATGATTTATGAGTTGTATGGTGGTTGAGTATAAATAGTCTGAATCTATGTCACAAGTTGAAAAGCTGAATGTGTGAGTTGCTGATATCAATGAGAAATCTTTCTAGAATTTTTCAAGGATGTGCAAAGAAGGGTGATGGCTTAGTGTGATGTTGTTTCAGGTGAGGTTTTTTATGTGTGTTTTAGAATTGCCATATTCCTGCTCAGATTCTAAATCAATGGTTCTCAACCATTTTTTACTCATGGATTCCCTCCAGTTCTTATTTTACTCTACTGGACTTTTTTTAACCATTTGACATCTATAAAATCCTATTATATTTTTATAATTAAATATTATTAGGAATTGTATAAAATTATTAAAAGATATCGTAGAAGTATAACCATCTGTTGTACATAATTTTGAGCCACAAAATCTTGCAAGGATCCTCAACAATCATATGGACCCAAGTTGGGAACTGCTGTTCTAGATTCTGGGGATATGTTGGTGAATGTAACAATTCCTTCAGGGCTTTAAATACTTTGAATATATATTTGTGATTTTATTGGGCTTTAAGTATTTTCCATTTTTATGTCTCCCTATTTCTGGTATCCATGGAGGCACGTGGCTTAGTGGTTAGGGTGTCAGCATCATGATCGTAAGATTGTGGTTTCAATTCCTGGACCAGGCGATGCATTGTGTTCTTGAGCAAAACATTTCATTTCACGTTGCTCCAGTCCACTCAGCTGGCAAAAATGAGTAATGCTGTGATGGACTGGCATCCCATCCAGCTGGGGAACACATATGCCATAGAAACTGCAAAACTGGACCCATGAACCTGGATAGGCTTTAAAAATGGAGAATTTATTAAAAAAAATTTTATTTCTAGTATCCAGTAGAAGGATCCAAGGTGGAGGTGGTGTAGATTGTGTTTTTGTGTTTCTGTCTACTTTGTAATTTTTGGTGGTTGATTTTGGAAAAGTGTTTAAGTGTATTTGCTATTTATCAGTAGATGCATTACTTGATAATGTCATTGGGATGGACTTCAGAAGTGCTGCAGCCAATGTTAGAGCTGTCAAGAATACTAATTACTTTGCGTGCTTTACAGTTTATATTGAATAGAAATGTTTGCAAGTTTTCTACTCTTTTTACATTTAGTTACTTGAGGAGTTACATTTCTGTTGCATTTGGTATTTGCTTTTATGCTTGCCCCCAGTTCCTATTAGCTTAGTTATTTATGTAATTTGAATTTTATTTTGTTCAGGCAACACTTAGGTAATACATTGGTCGTTGTTTTGAATATAAGACATAGTTCTGTTCAGAACAACAAGAAAATAGAACACTTATTTTTTTTTTTATAAGATGTAGATGTGTGTCACTTTGAAGAACAAAATTCCTTCAGTATCCTATTACATTTCATAGATAAATCTTTTATTTCTTTTATATGTTAAATAAAAGAATTAGAAGTGAGTAAAACTTAAGTAAAAAGAAAAGGCAAGTAATCGAAATAACAAATGATGATTACTTGCTTGTCTATTCTGTTATTTAAACCTTAAAAATGTAGGTGAGAGGAAATAACATCAAGCAATAGACACATTTTCCCCATCTTGAACATGTTAATGTCAGCAAACAACAACAACAATAACATTATCATCACCATCATCACCATCATCATCATCATCTCTGAATTTCATAACTTAAGGCGGTTGGTCCCACGCTTTTCTTTTGTACAATTTGCTTGTATCATCACAAATCACTGCTAACACCACTGCAGCTCTCCTCCTCCTCGTTGCTACTACAACTACTACTACTTTTATTATTTGAGTTTTAAGTTTGTGTTTGTTGTGATATTTAATTTTGTGTTTCCATGTCAGTAAATCTCAAGTGTTGGTACAAGAGGCCCTACCTGTTTTGCCAATGCTGTGATATTTAATAGTTTTGAATGTGTTAAATTGTGTTTTCATATTTACAAGTCAGGGATTTTCAGGGGAACATACCCAAACATTTTAGGAGAGAAATTTTATTTCTAACAAAAGAGCTGATGTTTTAATTAATAATAGTTACTCTAAAAAAAAAAATCTCTGCTTCTTCCACAACCATTAATATCAGGTCATCCCATAAGTTCTGTCTGATTTTACCTTTTTTAAAACTGAATGAAATTTAATAGTATATTAGAATGTCTAATGGAATTTAAAATTATTTTTATGCATTTGTGTACATTTAAACTAATTAAATATTATTTTACAGAATAGAATTAAAATTTCTTTGATTAAAACCCTTTCTAACATGGAAGTATCCAAAGAACATTTAAGGCGCATAATGCTTTATGAATACAAAAAAGGAAACTCTGCAGCCGATGTGACTCGAAACATACACTCAGTTTATGGGAAAGAATGCTTGAATGAAAGAACTTGCAGAAGATGGTTTGCAAAATTCACAAGTGGAGATTTCAGCCTTGAAGATGAAGATCAAACAGGACGTCCAGTTGAGTTTGATGATAAGCTCCTTGAGGCATTACTTGAAGAAAATCCTGCATTATAAGTTGAAGAATTGACAATAAAGCTTAGTTCAAACCATCCAACTATTTGTCGTCATCTTCAACAACTTTGAAAGGTTCCTAAACTTGGAAAATGGGTGCCTCATGAATTGTCCAAAAGTAACCGCAAATCCTGATTTGACATCTGCTCTTCTCTCCATTCTCGTGAACTCATTTCACCCTTTTTGGATAGACTTTTGACTGGTGACAAAAAATGGATCTTCTATTGAAATGTTAAATGTCGTAAACAGTGGCTTGGTAAAAGGGAAAAAGTTCAACCACAACCGAGAAGGGAACTTCACAGGAAAAAGGTTCTTCTCTCTATCTGGTGGGATTGGAAAGGAGTAATTCACAATTGAATTGTTACCACCTAATACAACAATCAATGCTCAAGTCTACTGTCAGCAATTAGAATGTTTGAACCAAGCTTTGAAGAAAAAGAGACCCGCTTTAGTGAATTGAAAAGGCGTGATGTTTCATCAGGACAATGCACGACCCCACACTGCAAAGATCACATCACAGAAGATCGAAGAGCTTGGTTGGGAAAAAATTCTTCATCCACCTTATTCTCCCAGCCTTGTTCCTTCAGACTACTATTGTTTCGTAGTTTACAGAATCATTTGGGGGACACAACTTTTGTAAGCCAGGAGGTGGTTGAACCTGACATTTCAGAGTTTTTCGTGTTGAAACCAAAAAAGCTTTACATTGATGGGATTAAAATGCTTGTAAATAGATGGAAGGAAGTCATAAATAATCAGGAAAAGTACATTGATGATTAAATTTCAATTAAATATAAAATTTGATCACTTGTTCTCTTTATTCAAAATTCGGACAGAACTTATGAGATGACCTGATATTAGCAGTCATCTTGGTCTGGGTTAAATTTTATTGATCATTGTTCTAGCTATGGTGATCCCAACTTTACTGTGACCACATTGTTATAAGATTTAGAACTAGAACATATCTTCATTTTAATAATAGGTGGTGTTTTGCTGATGGGAGTTTGGCTGCCTTATTAGTAGATCAGGGACAATCTAGAAACTTTGTTGCTATCAAAACAGCTGTAGTATCTTGAAACAGACCAAATAATTGCAGTATATTATGTCAATGTATAATTTTCTATATCTCACCGTTGTACATACTATAGCATCTTCAGAACTGATTGAACTGAATGCATACAATCAAATATTTCTCTTGTAACATACAGTGTAATTCTAAATCAGATTAACTTATGGTAAATTGAGTGTGTTGGATCTGTGGATCCGTCTTAAAACATTGAAACAACTAAACTATACAGCTTATGTAGAGTTGACTGGGTTTGGATTTTACAACAATAACCTAGACAACTGATAGCAGCAGAAGACACAAATATAAGTAATAATTTCTTTCTGAGACACAACATTTTTTATGATAAATAAGTAGTTGTTGATGTTGAATAACTTGTCTATGGTTTTTACTGGAATAGTATATAATAGAGTTGCCAAATTTAGATAAATATTCTGACTGCTGTCATTGTATAAAAGGCACCAATTTAAAGATAGATCTCTAATCACTCCATCATGATTCAGTGTTACTGCATAATGGTTCTGTTATTTAATTAGACTTTCCAAATTAAGCAGTCTGATTGTTTGTAGTCTAAGAATATGAGTAAAGTAATGATCTTACATTCTTCTGGAAAATTTAGAGGCATCGTTATCTTACTGCAGACAGGCGTTTTCCAGTGTTTAGGGGTGTCACCGCATTGATAAAGACTTGTTACTGACAACCAGGTTTCATAAAAAGTCAGACAATTGTGTATAAAAAAGAAAAAAGTCAAATTAAACGCATTATGAAAACAGTAGGCTTCAAGAGTGTTGTAATGTGAGGTTGGAACATATGGATGTCTAATTTCGTTTCTGACTTATAAATTAACAACTGTTAGTACTATGTCTGAATGAATAAATCTATGTAGCCTAGACACAGGTAGTTTGTAATATTTTGAGTAACATGTTGCTCTTCATGATTTTGTGTGGCATGTGTAAAGTCATAGCTACACAGACAATCAGGAAGTAAATAGACACCTTTAATTTTCAAAATCTTTTATTTAATACGCAAAGTGAACAATTGAAATGTAATCGATAGGTAGGACTACATACTTTAGTATTTAGTTGACATTCCTTTTGCAGTTTTTAATTCAGAAACTCTTTTTGGCATTGAACTGACGAGCTTTGTGATTGTCTCTTGTGGAATTTCTGCCCACTTTTCACACAACAATCGAAACAATTCCTCTTTAGATTTTGGTTTCTGTTGAGTTTTTCATATAGCTTTATGTAGTATAGTATGCTCCAACGATTTTCAATTGGGTTCATGTCAGGAGATTGGCTCTGCCAAGGAAGCTTTTTGATCCCATTTTCAGTCAGCCATTGTTGATTCCTTTACACTGTGTGGTATGGAGCCCCATCTTCCATGAATTAAAACTCATTTTTCGTTATGTTATCTTGTAAATACATTGGAAGTAGTCCTTGCTTAAGTATTTCGATGTATTTTTCAGAGTTTATGGTTCCAACACATTCGATCAGCTCAGAACAACCATTGCTGGTGACAGCTCCCCATACCATTACAGTAATACCGCCATGTTTCACAGTTGGTTAGAGTCGTTTCAAATCAAATTCTTGATTGGGAAGCCTCCAGACCTAAACACTCCACTGTCTGATAATAACGCAAATCTGGATTTATCTGAGAAAATCATTCTATCCCAAAATGAACTGGATATTTCTGACATTTCCTTAGCCAATTTCTTTCTTTTCATGATATTAATTGGTTGAAGGAGAGATTTTCTTCTAGCTGCTTGTCTATAATATCCAAGCTTATGCAGATATGTAACACACGTTCTTGGACTAACTTCTAGCTGTTTTGCAATTTCAGAAGCCTTCAAACAGGATTCGTTTGCCACAGTTCTCTTCAAACAGTGAAGCTTCCTTTCCAAGGGCCAAAGTCAGCCAGGACAAGAATCTGTTGATTCTTATCCTTGGCTTTTGAATTGCACTATAAATCTATTAACAGTAGCAAGAGGAATTTGAAGATTTTTGGCAATTTTCCACTGGCTAAGACCAGACTCAGATTGCCCAACAATATGACCTCTTTGAAAATCTGACAGTTCTGCTGAATTTTTTATGTGTAGCATAGTTACTCTTCATAAATGTTTAATATAATGGCACCTGGAATGAAAAAGAATAATTACATTGTAAATTCTACACCTCTGAAAAAATATTAAGACACTTAGATCAGAAATTTTGAAAAATTAAAGGTGTCTATTTACTTCCTGCATGTCTGTGTATATGAACACAATAACTTTCTAAATAAAATTTTGTAACACGATTTTTGGGTTCTGCTTTGATAAGTGTTTTTTTTCTCTCATTTCCCCCTCCTGATTGTGAGTAAAGGATCTCTCAAGAGATGGAAACCAATGGAAACCTCAGGGGTGCAGCCCAATTAATTATAAGATATATATATATATATATATATACATTAAATAAAATAGTTAATTTACTTGAGAAATACTTTCCTATGCCCACCTGAAAAAAGAAGAAAATTCCACTTTTAATAATACATAATACTAAGAACAAACAAACAAAAAAGAGATCAGAAATATAATATAACTTTAAAGTACTCATGAGATGAGAAAAATCTTAAGTATTTCACTGATAACTGAACCGAAAGTTTCTTGAGTTGGTGTCAGATTTTCTAGAACTATATTTCCATAATATATTCCCTACTAATATAATAGTAATATAGTTATAAATAGAGATCTACTTGTGGCTTGTATATTTGTATAAACAGCTCTAGGAGTATATCTCTGTATTCAAGTTATTATAGTTATAAAAGTACTAGAAAATTCATTGGTATGTATCTATTTTTGGCATCATTTATTTAGTTTTGATAGCATACAACATAAGATTCCAATTATGAAAAAAATATTGTTCTGTTTTCTGGGATTGTTTCAGCTTCAGTGTTAGTTTAGTTTTATTACATGCCATCTAACAGATACTGATGGAACATCTTTTTATAACATAATAAAAATATTTTCATACACTAAACAAACCTATATATCTAAACATATATCAGAACTATCTTAGGCAGCTTTGATTGTTGCAAAAGAAAGCAAAACATTGGTACCTTGCTCATCTTTTCATGTAATTATCTAATATGAATTTTATTTACACACACACACACATACGTATGTAATAAAGTGCTTGAAGTGGTGTACAGATATTGTATATTAGCGTTTTCATTTGTTTATGGACTTGTCAAGGCAAAATCAAAATGGTGGACCATTTTGATTTTGTCGTGACAAGTTTGTAAATGAACAAAAACACTAATAAAGGATTATCCAAAATTCTGACTGCCTCATTTTTCTCATTATACATATATACATACATACATATATATGGAGTGGTTGGCGTTAGGAAGGGCATCCAGCTGTAGAAACACTGCCAGATCTGACTGGCCTGGTGCAGCCTTCGGGCTTGCCAGACCCCAATTGAACCATCCAACCCATGCTAGCATGGAAAGCAGACGTTAAACGATGATGATGATGATGATGATGATATATATATATATATATATATATATATATATATATATATATATTTCCATGCCTGTGGCATATGAAAAGCACCATCTGATTGTGGTCAATGCCAACTCCTCTGGTCTCTGTGCACCCACTACACTCTCAGAGTAGAAGGGCATCCAGCTGTAGAAACACTGCCAAATCAGATTGGGGCCTGGTGCAGCCTCCTGGCTTCCCAGACCCCAGTCGAACTGTCCAACCCTTGCCAGCATGGAAAAATGGACATTAAATTATGATGATGATGATGATGATATATATAGTTGAAAAAAAGATTAGAGATTTATACAAATCAAATTTTTATATATAAAAGATGGAGGTGGAAATAGCACAGAAGTAAATCTAAGACATAACAATTTAGAAAGAATTTGATAAAATGATTTTAAAATTATATAAAGAAAATATAGAATATTACTGGTTTTGATGATGAATCTCATCTTATCAAATATTAGTAAAGATTTATAAAAGTTTGAAATAAAAACAGTTTATCTTCAATTTGGGGGTCAAAAACATGTCTGGAGTTTTTCATTGAAGTCTTCTTTAAATATAGTTTGGTATAGAGTTCAAGGTGCTAGAGAGGGGTTTTAGTTGTCTATTGTCTAAAATATTTTTGTGGGTTCCTGTCAAGGGAGTGGCTTAAAAGCATTTATTGAATGGGGTCTATGTCCTCCTTTGTGTATATGTGTGTGTGCGTGCATGTGTGTGTGTGTGTTGTGTGTGTGTGTGAGTGTATGTGTGTGTGTATTTGTGCGTGCGTGTGTGTGTGTGTGTGTGTATTCTTGCAATGTTTTCAGGCTTTTAATTTCTGTCAACCCAATTCATTCCCAAGACTTTGGTTGACCTGAGGCTATAGTAGTAGACACATGTTCAAAATGCTGCTCAGTAGGATTGAACCTGGAACCATGTAGAAAGGAAGAGCTCCATAAAATTGTAGTCAAAGGAATGAAGAACCTGTCAGTAACTTTTAATGTGAAGATTATATAACGAAACAGTGTTACTTATAAAAAGAAGTGTGACATGTTAAATGAGTTGAGTGAAGTTCATTGAAAAAGATTTGTAAAATAAACATGGCAGGGATAAAACATGATACAGAGAATGAAAAAAAAACAAAAGCTTGAGATTAAAAATTTGTAATAAGCAAATATTTATTAATCAGACTGATTAATTTCTTCTAAAGTACCTGTACAATGCAAGTTGTTTAAGGAACTATATCATTTCAAATATGAGAGCAGTACATCATCATCAACATCACCGATGTCGTTTAACATCCGCTTTCTATGCTGGCATGGGTTGGACGGTTTGACTGAAGACTGGCAAACTGGGAGGCAGCACCAGGTTCCAATCTGATTTGGCAAAGTTTCTACAGCTGGATGCCTTTCTTAATGCGAGAGTGTAGTGGGTGCTTTTTACGTGCCATCGGCATCAGAGCCAGTCAGGCAGCACTGACATCAGCCACACTCGAATGGTGTGTTATATGTGCCACTGGCACGGGTGCCAGTCAGGCGGCACTGGAATCAGTGATGCTCAAATAGTGCTTTTTAGGTGCCACTAGCAATGTATTTCAGCCTCATCTCTATGGAACACAAATATTTTTGGGTTGTGAAAACAAAGCCAAATCTCCCTGATGTCATTTTAGCTAAGAATATGAGGGTCCCAGTAGGGTTGGGTTGACCTAAGTTAGTTACTATATGACCATCTATCTTTTTTGTATATCAGGAACTACATTGTCTGAGGTGTCCTTCCTTTTTTAAGATGTTAGGTGAGATTTAAAGAAAATTTGTTACTTATTTCTAGTAGATTGAGTGATTATATAGTAATTCCCACGTTGGTTTGTTTATTTTTAATTGTCATTATGTAGTCCTAGTTTAACTTTGATCCAAAAATTCCACAGTAAAAATATTCCAGCTATGAATATTCCTTATTTTCAGACATAGCATATATAGGACTACATTATTTGACGTGTTCTGCTCTGTTCAAGATGGTATTTTTATTTCATTTTATTTCATCTAGTTTTAGCTCATGAGCTGTGGCAATGCTGGGGCACTGCCATGGTGTGATTTAAAGAAAATTTAGTTGTTATTTTTAGCAGAGGTTGATGGAGGAGTTGAACTGTAGTATATATAATTTTTGTGATCCTTTAAGTTGGGTGTTGTTTGTAGAAGTGGGTGCACTGGTGTCCGCTCTTTACAAAGTTAACCTTTTGTTGTGCTTCTTTCATTCCTTGTTTATTTGATGCTTATCTTTGTATTATTGTATATCCATTTTTAAAGCGAGAAATAGATTTCTTTATAGTTTAGAAAAATTATACTGAGTGCACATACTATAAATATATATCTCCTTCTCTAATCTTTTTATACAAATAGATACGGTTTGTTCATTCTGCAAGCTATACTTCTGGCCTTTCATATAAAGCATTGTCTTCGTATAAAACATTGTTTTCATAAGAAACATTGTTTGAATATAAAATATTATCTTGATATATACGTCATTGTCTTAGTATCCTCTGAGTTGAATGAAGTAGTTTTGTTTGTGCTGACCTTCTGAATGTGCTGATGTTTGACTTTAGAGCTGAAACAACTACATTCCATCAGTACTCAAGAAACATTTTCCAACCATATAGTGTTTTTTTTTTTTTTTTTCATTCAGTGTATTCATTCTCCAATTTGAATTGTCTTCATTGATATTTACAATGTCCCCTTTTCTCCATTTCTGAACTAAGCAACTTAATTTTGGTTAAGAACTAGAAAGCAGCAATACTTAAAATTTTCTTGAACTTTAGATAATTTTCTTCTTTTCATATGGATTAAAAAATTTATTTTGTAGAATAATATTAGTTAGTAAGTTTTCTATTAATTTTGTACACATGGGATTAAAAATGAAATGTGATATTTTAGATTTGCATGTTGTTTTAATTATCACCCATTCAATTACAGACGGATAATGGAACTTTATTTTCCAGGTAGGTAAATACTTTACTTGAAACAAATAAAGTAACTGCTTTTCCTAACTGAACTGCCTAGTTTTTGTCAAGTCAGTACAAAAATCTCAATGAGATCACTTGACCTGCTAGAAATAGCATCAAATATCTCTTAGATTACACAGTTCCTGTTTTTAAACAAAGAAGAATTCATAGGATAATGTAGACCTAAATAGACAGAATGGGCATAGCTAAAAGATCTTTTATTGTAGGTCTACTCAATCGGATATGACTTGCAGCTGAACATAATTTCTATATATATATTTGTAATGTAACTCCAGAACCATTCAAATAACATATTTTTAATGGAAAATAAATCTTTATAGATATATATATATAGAAAGAGGTTCAGAAGGACGTAAAAACATTATGAACAGCACCAATATTTGAGTTTCATAAAAATCTTAACAAGCTTGATAGTTAAATACGCCTGAAAATTGCTTAACTAAAAGTAGCTGGGTTTTCTACTTTTTATATTCAAACTGTTTTTCTGTGAAGCCTATTAGCAAATTTTTTGGTGGATCTTTCTGTGGAAGCCATATTATTAGTTTTGGAAAAATCTCTGCTATCGTAACAATACAACAGTATAGTTGTAGATGTATGTGTGAACAAGATTTATAAGAAACTTAGCTCTTTGTATAAGGAATTAATATTCATCCATGTATGGAAATTGCAGATTGTAGCTATGAGGCATGTAGATTCATTTCTAAACATTACATCTTTGAAGATGAATGATTGTTCAATTTCATAAAATATTAGTAAGTCAATATCTTTTTGCCTTAGGAATGCCGTATTAATTCCAAACCTTTTTAAATCAGCACATTTAATTAGTTATATAATCTATCAGTCTTAGTATTTAAAAGTAATTACATCATCATCATCGTTTAACGTCCGTTCTCCATGCTAGCATGGGTTGGACGGTTCGACCGGGGATCTGGGAAGCCAGAAGGCTGCACCAGGCTCCAGTCTTATCTGGCAGTGTTTCTACAGCTGGATGCCCTTCCTAACGCCAACCACTCCGTGAGTGTAGTGGGTGCTTTTCACGTGCCACCTGCACAGGTGCCAGGCGAGGCTGGCAACGGCCACGGTCGGATTGGTGTATTTTATGTGCCACCTGCACGGAAGCCAAACGAGGGGGTGCTGGCATCGGCCACGAGTCGGATAGTGCTTTTTATGTACCACCAGACCAGGGATCCTGGCTGGTTCAATTCGATTTCGATTTCGCTTGCCCCAACATGTCTTCGCAAGCAATGGGGTTGGCATGGGTGCCTGTCGTACGGTCAGATTGGTGTATTTTACGTGCCACCGGCACGGAAGCTAGTGGAGGCATCGGCCACGAGTCGGATAGTGCTTTTTACGTACCACCAGACCAGGGATCCTGGCTGGTTCAATTTGATTTCGCTTGCCCCAACATGTCTTCGCAAGCAAGGGGGTTGGCATGGGTGCCTGTCGTACGGTCAGATTGGTGTATTTTACGTGCCACCGGCACGGAAAAACAAAATAATAATACATTTATACACGTAGGTATCTATACACACATATAACATATATTTATGCACTTATTTTATTTTGCAGCAATAAATACTATACACACACAACAAATAATCTACATAATGATATATGTATATGTACTTATCTTTTGAAATGTGTATGCTGAAATATTCAATTGTCTGTATTTAAAACATACTTAAGTATACTGTAATCCCTTGACTATTATGGGTGTTACATTCCATCCCAGGTAATAGGTGAAAATCTGTGAAGTAGAAACAGTACTGCACTGTATATTTTAAAAATTATTTTTATAATTTGTATGTATTTATTTTAATATAAATGCAAAACAACACCATAGAGGAATCGGTGTAAGCTTAAATAATAAACTGTGATAGGTGAACCGTGATAGGTGAATCACAATATGGTGAGGGATTACTGCACACATATTTCATAATACTTTTATTAGCAAATATAAATATATATTGTCTTATTTGCATTTTTTTGATTGACAGCATTTCATACATTTCTCAGTGATTATCAAATGTTCTCAACATGAAAGCAATTAGTGCTAGCAATTGTCCTTACTGGACAATGATGCTACATGCACTTGTACACCTTAGTTAATTAACCTTTTTGTTGTTGTTGTTGCTGCTGCTGTTGAGAACATCTGTCTATACAATCAATCATGAAATACACAAGGGAGTCTCCGAATGGTTGTTCCACTTGCTATAAATAACAACCAAATCTGCCTCAAATCAAGCACTGCTATGTGAAGTCAGGAAAAGACATATTAGATAATATACTCCCACAGATCCCTGAATAGATGGTCATGGCTGGTGCTCCTTTGCTTATAAGTCTGTTCAATCAGGGTTGACCTGATGCTAAACAGCAGCATAAACAACAGTAACATCATGAAATACACTTTGCTAGATTCAAATGATCCACCCAGTTTATGTTAGCAGTGAAATGCAGATATAAAACTGATAATGAAAACAATGTTTTTTAGGGGCTTTTTATGTTAGAAAATTTAGCCCTTTGGCATTTAAACCATCCATATCTGGCCCAAATATTACACGTCTTTTTATACTCTTTTTACTTGTTTCAGTCATTTGACTGTGGCCATGCTGGAGCACTGCCTTTAGTTGAGCAAATCAACCCCGGGACTTATTCTTTGTAAGCCTAGTACTTATTCTATTGGTCTCTTTTGCTGAACCGCTAAGTGACAGGGACATAAACTCACCAGCATCAGTTGTCAAGCAATGCTAGCGGGACAAACACAGACACACAAACATACACACACACATATATATACATATATACGACAGGCTTCTTTCAGTTTCTGTCTACCAAATTCACTCACAAGGCTTTGGTTGGCCCGAGGCTATAGTAGAAGACACTTGCCAAAGGTGCCATGCAGTGGGACTGAACCAGGAACCATGTGGTTGGTAAGCAAGCTACTTACTACACAGCCATTCCTGTGCCTATGTTCAAACAAGCCTAATCTGGCCTCTTGCACCACCTACCCTACCTAACCAATCACATCATTGAAATATTGAAGTTATTAGTTAATGCATAATTAATTCAAACCAATGTGAGTAAATAAGCATTACATTTGACAGAATAATCTGAATGTTAAAGGGTTAATTGAAATCTTTCTCTTTCAGGTGGTCACAACCAAGGTGCATTTTGCTATGTTGTGCCAAGGAATATCTGTTCCCATTAACTTTGGTGCATTCTTAGTTTTACATTGTGTATCTGTTCTAACAACATAATGAGCGATTTTTGCCATCTATTATAATACAGAAGTCTCCAGAATATACTATTTAATATGGCCTGTTGTTCAGCATGATAACAGTGACTAACAAAGCATACTCTGAATTAGGCAATCATAGCACAGATGGATGGAATATGCCCATAAACCTCTTCTTTTGTATCGTGTTCATACCATGAGATATTTTGAGCCTAGGTGAAAAGTATGTGTAAGTACCATCGAGGTCTGTTCCCCAATGCAAAGACTAAACTCAAGACTATCTATGAAGATGGAAACCAACTACCAACTTTGTGTCAACGATGTCATACAGTGAAGGAGATCAGTGTTATTAGAGGTTGGAGAAATGGATTTCAGAGCTGATATCCATTTTAGTTGGTATATAGTTTGGCAGAAGTTAGTTTCTGTATCAAGCTTTAGTTTGTTATTAAATAGCAGAATAAAATTAATTTTGGACCAAAATTTAGTAGATATATCGTCTTGGTTAATAGGGAACCAGATAGATCTATGACATGTGGTTTGTTGTAATCAGCTGTGGGGGCTTCAAAGTTGTCATCATTTGCAATACTTTCAGTTGTAGCAGTATCAGAGTTATCTTCAGTGTTCTTGTTATATTAGCAGCCTGTTGTTGGAGTTTGAGCTCTTGTCAAACTGGTGTAGGTGGTGGATCAGTCTTGCTGTTATAGTTTGTATAAGTGCCTTTGATAGGATGAACTGGTGTGGTAGTAATTATTTTGAATTCAATGGAATTTACATACAAAGCATCTTTCATCATGGTAGATCTGTCTATGATAGCAACCGTTAATCATGTCATGTAAATGTGATAGAGTATATATTAGGAAGTCATTCAAGTTTAATTTTTAGATCATAAATCATAAATATTCTTAAGCAACTACTTAAAACCTTCCTAGGACTTGATGCAGATACGTTATCTACTTAGCTGGCTTCTTCATTACTTGTCTTCAAATTGTCTTCTTTGTATATGATATAATTATTTCAAATGAGAATGTAATCTTTATATCTAACTTAGCATAGATGTCTTATTAGAACACTGAATTCTGCATTATTAGCCTTGAGAAGTCCATGCCAGTCATATTTCACTGCTACAATGTATAGAATATCAGCATCTCTTCAGATACGGATGTTGCAAGATTATTAAAAAATTAATTATTAGTAACAGAAGTAGAATTAATATCAAAAGGTACACTAAATGTCCAACTAAATGTCCAGCTAAATGTCCAATTAAGCATGTGTGTATATTATATATATATATATGTATATATAAAATATTATTAGAGACTTAATCCTAAATCTGATTTTTTTCCCTGTAAATTTGGATTTATTCCCTAATATTTATTATTTATATGTATATATATATATATATATATATATATATATATATATATATATATATATATATATATAGTTATAGTGTACTTCAAATGAATAAGATAATGTAATACGATGGTAGAAATTCCACAAATTAGGTACTCCAAAGCCAGCATGTGGTAAATAGTTAATTTAAAAAAAACAAAGAAAAATCAACAACATGAGGATGCAGTACATGCAAAGTATTAAAAGACACTCAAGGAAGGAAAGAAAGGGTGTTTTACATTTTGAGCAAAACTCTTCTTCAGAAACAGGAGACATTTTCAAAATGTAACAACATGTGGATTGTTGGTAATTTTTTTCCCTTCGTCTTCCTTTTCTCTTGGACTTTTCTCTGTCACCTGTTTCTGAAGAAAAGCTTTGCTCGAAATGTAAAACACCTTTTCTTTCCTTCCCTGAGCATCTTTTAATATTTTGCATGTACCACATCCTCGCACTGTTGTTTTTTCTTGTTATGTTTTCCTACATTTTTGGGGGATTATATATTGTAATAGATATACATTACATAAGGGATTGATAGATAGATGACACCATCATTCCATGGTGACAATCATTTACAACCACCATGCATTCTCAAGGTAAGGCACGAAAATACACACATTTCACATGTGTGTGTGCGTGTGTGTGTGTGTGTATATATATATATAGATATATACACATATATACATATCTATCTATCTATCTTCTATCTATCTATCTATCTATCTATCTATCTATCTATCTATCTATCTATCTTCTATCTATCTATCTATCTTCTATCTATCTATCTATATATATATATATATATATATATATATATATATATAAACATATGTAGATGCATATGTGTATATATATATATATATATATATATATATATATATATATAGGTGTATTTATATATGTGTGTGTCTGTGTGTATAAATGTTTGCATATATGTATTCATATATGTGTGTATGTATGCACATGTATATATGCATATTTGTGTATATATGTATGTGCATTTATGTGAGTGCATATGTCTATGCATAAATATATATGCATATACATACATACATATATATATAAATACACATACATACATTCATACATACATACATACATACATACACATATCTAAGGATATATATATATCCTTAAATGTTGATAAAAGAAGTTAAATATTATACTTTTTAAGTTTTCTTGGATTAATATCCAGGGCATCTTATACAGATAACAACTAATGGAATATGATGTACATACTAACATTATGTAAAAAAACAAACTAAATCTTAAATCTGTTGCTATAGTGATGGAAATCATCTTATAAGGCTCTATTTTTAGCAGTAATATAGCCAATTTCTGCTTTCTTTTTTCTGGTTTAATTTCTTTTTTTCTTTCTCCTATTCTTTATTCTTCCTCCTGCAGCCTATTGCTTCCTTCTCCTCCTTCCTTTCTTCCTTTGGTTTTTTTTTCCATTCTGCCTAAAAACGGTTATTATGGCTTTTGTCTTTCTTCTCATTTCTTCTTAGTTTATATCTTTGTCACTTTCTCTCTGTCTGTCTGTCTCTCTTTCTCACTCTCTCACTCTCTTCAGTATGTATGTTTGTGTGTGTGTGTGTGAGAGTGTGTCAGATGATTATTCTCCCCTCCTCTTTCTAACACTCTTTTCACTTGCTCTTGTCTACTTCTTTTTCTTCTTTACTCCTTCTTTCTCACTCCCCACTCCCTAATTATATTTACTCTGCATTGAAAATCAATATAATATCATACAAAATCAGATGTAGCCATCCCACCACCTTCCTTCCTTCCTTTCTTTCTCTCTCTCTCTCTCCCTCTCCCACTTCGAGATAATGTTTTATCCATAAACATTACAGCTCCTCAAACCAACATACATTACATAAGGAACCTTTCCTTCACTATCTATCTATCTATCTATCCTTCTATCTATTTATCACCTTCTTTCTTGCCACCTCTCTCTCTCTTTCCCCGCTTCTTTTGCCTTTCTTATCCAATCCCTTACACTCTCGCTTTTACTCTGTCAGCCATCCATCCCACTCTTAATCTTTCTTTAACCAAATTTACCTTGCTTCTCTTTGTTGGAGTGAGGGTTTTGTTTTCTTGCAACTGTTTATGTTGCTAGTCATTAGCTTTGTTGCTGCAACTAATCAGTGCAGATTGTTGCTATTGTTGTTGTAATAGCTATTACTGCTGTTGAGGCTATTGTTGCTATTATTTTTCTTTTTGTCGTTGTTTGGCTCCTGGTCAGCCATGATCAAGCAGACCTGTTATTGAAAGTATTCTGGCTGTGACCACCCCACATGTATGCACGTGCATGCATACACATTCATACACACACACACACACACATGCATGCACGCACACACACACACACACACACACACACACACACACACAACATGCATGCACACATACACACACACATGCACACATGCACACACACATATCAAAAAGGTAGATATTTCTCAGAGTACACCATAATTAGGCTACGAAAGATATTTTTCTGTAAAGGTGTTCAAGAAATATCTTATTGTCAGGTGATATTTTATTCAACCACCAGTACTTTCATATGTTTCACATGAAACTACTTTTCTAAAAAATTCATTGTAATTTTTGATTTTGTTAAAAAAATCCAAGCAACTTGGTGGGACATTTACTTTAGTAATCAGATGTCCCTGACAGTAGCTTCTATTATACTATCCCTCTCTTCTGACTACATTATTAATTACAGAAATCACTCTTGAGAAGGTGCATGGGCTTAGTGGCTAGGGTGTTTGGCTCATGATTGTACATTTGTGTGTTCATTTCCTGTGGGCATGTTGTGTCCTTGAGCTAGACACTTTATTTTACGTTGCTCAAATCCACTCAGCTGGCAAAAAGAAGTTGCACCTGTGTCACACTGAATCTCCTTGAGAACTATATTAGGGGTAAATGCGCTCAGCCGCTTACACATTAATTTCATGAGCAGGTTGTTTGACTGATTGTTTCAACTAGAATGCTCATCATTGTAACCAATGGAGAACCAGGTCACTCTTTAAACTGGTGTACAATTACTTGGAAGACAAAGTGTATTCTTCTACAACACTGAGATTATTTTTAATATTATGTGTATTTCTTTGCAATTAACAAAAAGTAAAAAAAAAAATTCCATTTTCATTCATAGTTTTGTGTTGCCTAAGCTTCTGCCTTAGAAGCTCAAAAGCTCTTTGCAATGACAGCTTCTTCAAATATTGACCAATGTTTACTACTTGCTTTCCAATGCTCTTGTTGGCCTGCACTGCAGACTGTCACATAAATGTAAATTTAATGTTTATTGATTATTAATTGAAACAGCTGTAAGGGAAGATGACCAATTTGCAATTAATAATAAACAATTATTAACTTCACAAGTTCCATTTTCTCCTTCTTTTAAATTAATATAAATGACTATAAACTATATATGTGTGTGTGTGTGTGGCTTGACAACCAGTGTTGGCTTGCTTATATCCTCATAACTTAGTTTTAGGCTAAAGAGGCCAAAAGAATAGGTATTACACTCAATAAATAAATACATGTATCGATTTGTTTGACTAATCCCTCCAAGGCGGTGCTCCAGCATGACTGCAGTCTAATGGTTGAAACAAGTAATAGAGAGGTGACAGAGAATAGATATGAAAATATTTGAGAATTTTTCACAATAAGCACTTCAATATCAGTTGGTATTACATTGACAGCTGACTGGAGATAGTTGTTCACAATATGTACACCATGAAAAGGTCCCTTCCAAGTTTGGTTTATGATCAACTAAATATGTTCTTCTTTTTCCATTTTACATTACCAAAATTTGTGTTGCATTTGTCTCCACAAAAATCAATGACTTTTTATATCAATCTATGATTGTCAGTAACTGAAACAAAGGAATTTGTCAAGATCTCAGCTTTCTCACCAGAAATAATGTGCATATCCAAGAATTTAACTTCTACCTTCTACTTTTGGTGATTTGTCTTTGGAACAAGTTCAATCATCCCTCTCTGTCACTCCATTTCTCATGGAAAACATGTTATATAATGCCAAATTTCAATAGTTACTGATGTGTGAACATGTCAGAGTTTAGGGAATTTTATTGTTTCTTTTAGCTCAAGAAGAATTCCTCGTTGCCAACTGATTTTCCTTGGAGGTATCTGGTATTTACAATGGCCATCTGTTCTTATTTTCCATTGTAGGAACAATTCCAAATATTCTAGTTTTGTATGTGAGTGAGACAGATAGTTTTAGCTTCAAATCATGGTTGAGTTCCTGCTACAGGTGTCTCATAACATGCTAGAAAAACTAATTAACATCAATGCCTTGTGTGCTATCAGTCAAAATCATAAAAAAAAACTGGAGTTGAATTTCAAACTAGTCAAGATGCTGGAACAATCCCAATCAAACAGGGGTGTAAGGTAACCCTATATCTAAGTATATTATTCAAGGAGTTCCTCTTTTTTAAGATAATCAGGTGTAATTTGAAGGAATTTGATGCTATTTCTAACAGGTTAAGCAACTACAAAGAGGTTCTTTCATTGGTTTGTGTTACTGTTTAACTCCAAGTCGTCCTGATTGAGCAAATTTATGATGAAAGGCAATCCAGTCTAACAATCCTGCCTTGGTATATGTTGGATACTTCATCGTCCAATATGTTTGTGTATCAATAAGGTAGACTGTAATCTGGCTGCTATTTCTAGAAAATAGAGTGAATTTGCAGAAATTGTTCAAGAACTGGAGAAAATGCCTGTGGTATTTAGCTATAGTTCTTTATTCTAGGTTCAGCCCTTGTCAAGGCCAGCTTTGCACAACATCCTATTGAAGTATGGCAAAATAAAGTACCACTCAAGTAATTACAAAGTAAAGTACTACTCAAGTAGGTCAATTCTTATAATGCATCCTAGATGTGAATAGAATTAGAACAGAAGACTAAACAGACTCCTGCATATCGCTGAAATCATGTGTGCAGCTGTTACCATTATTGTTGCATGTACTATATATACTTTACACACACACACACATTTACATTGTTATTGTTGTTACCAAAAGTCCCAGACTATGTAACCTCCTGGCAAGATATGTCCTCAATACAGCTCTTTTTCTATTATTCCTACTTAGAGTCATTTAACAGTTATAGAAAAGCATAAATGTCTCAATTTTCTATTTATTTTTACTCCCCCTTCCCCTATCCCTAGAGTCAACAATAGAGACTCAATGAGGTATAATCTGCTAGAAAGTGCAGTTCAGTCTCACTCACAGTCTACCATATTAAACAAAAAAATTGGGAAGGATATATTGGAATTATGCAATCCTTGATTAACTGTATTTGAAAAACAGATGTGATTCTCATGGTCAGAATAAATTTGATCATGGACTTGCTCTTGAGGGCTAAAAACAATAAATAGCAAAAACCTTAAAACTTGTTACCTTCATTGACAACATTTGTAGTAATTGTAAATAGTGTTACTACTAGTGTTGTCATAAAAGATAACATAAATAATACAGGTGCAAGCATAGCTGTGTGGTTAAGAAGTTGGCTTCCCAACAATGTGTTACTGGGTTCAGTCCCACTGCATGGCTCCTTACATTTGGTAGACAGAAACTGAAAGAAGCTTGTCATATGTATGTGTGCGTATATATATATATATATATATATTATATATATATATATATATATATTGGATAATAGGTCATGTTCGTCTAGTTTTCCACTGGTATTGCCTCCATTCAAATTATAAATTGGAACTTTGAGCACTTTGATTCTAGACTTTTTCTGAGCATTGTTAAAGTTAGCAATCTCTACATAAAATTGTATAATTTATATATATATATATATATATATATATATATATATATATATATAGTAGAAATATGTTACAAAAAGAAAATATAAAATACACATGGAAATGTAAGGGGAAAATAAAAATCAATGAAAATGCACATTGTAAATAAAAAAAGAAAAGGCTTTTTATGAAAGGTAACGACAGATATATACATTTAGATAGACTGAGGTAGTAGTAATAAGAGTCATAAAAGTCATTATTATGAGATGATTAAAAAGTCAGAAAGCAAACTATACCATGGTTTCGTCATAAGCTATTCATTGCTTTGAATAAACACCCTTTTATGACTTTTATTACTACCTCAGTCCATCTAAATGTATATATCTGTTGTTACCTTTCATAAATAGCCTTTTCTTTTTTTATTTACAATGTGCATTTTCCTTGATTTTTCTTATTTTCCCCTTTTTCCTCCGTCTTCCCTTCTCTGGATCTTTCCTTTTCCTATGTTTCTGACGAAGAGCTCCGCTCGAAACGTTAAACCCTCCTTCTTCCCTTCCTTCCTGAGCGTCCATTAATACTATATTTGTTCCACGTCCTCACGTTGTTGTGTTTCTCTTTGTGTTTTCATGTTTGGATTAACTTTATATATATATATATATATATATATATATATATATATATATATATGAGTGTGCATGTGTGTGTATCACTATCAATGAGCATCACTATCATACAAGCAATGTTGTTCATTTCCACTCTTCCATGGAAACCGTGTCTGGCCAAGGGGGATGCGTTACCTTGCTAGGAAACAAGGGTTGGCAACAGGAAGGGCATCCAACCATAGAAAATCTGACTCCATAAATTATGCCGGACCCATGCAAGTATAGAAAATTGAACACTGAAATGGTGATGATGAACACAACGAAAATAATTTGGTAGAATGTAAACCTGACAAGTGTGCAGGGGTTACGCTATTTAAAAGAAATAAGGTGGCGAACTGGTAGAATTGTTAGTCTAAGATGCTTAGTAGTATTTCACCTATGTTTACATTCTGAGTTCAAATGTTGCCGGGGTTGACTTTGCCTTTCATCCTTTCAGGGTCGATGAAATACAGACCAGTTGCATACTAGGGTCAGTGTAATTGACTAACCCCACTCTCTTAAAATTTTAGGCCCTTTGCCTCTAATTGGAAGGATTGTGTTAAGGAAAAACTGCAACAGGGGTTGTTGTTGTTGTTATTGTTGCTGCAGCTGCTGCTGTGGCTGCTGTTGTTGTTGTTGTTAATATTATTGTTGTTGTTGTTAAGGTGGTGAGCTGGCAGAATCATTAGCACACTAGGCAAAATGCATAGTGGCATTTTGTCTGCCTTTATGTTCTGAGTTCAAATTCTGCTGAGGTTGACTTTGTCTTTTTATCCTTTCACGGTCAACAAAATAAGTACCAGTTGAACTCTGTGGGGAAAGGGGGTCTAATCAACTTACCCCTCCCCCCAAATTACTGGCCTTGTGCCAAAATTCGAAAAGGCAGCAAGATGGTAGAATTGCTTGCATGCTGGGTGAAATACTTAACAGAATTTCGTCCGTCTTTATGCTCTGAATTCAAAGTGTGCTAAGGTCGACTTTGCCTTCCACCCTTTCAGGAATCAATAAAATAACTACCAGCTGAGTAATGGAGTCAATGTGATTGACTTACTCCCCATCAAAAAAAATTGCTGGCTTTGTGCCAAAATTTGAAACCAATATTATTGTAGTTGCTTATGTTGTTGCTATTGTCGTTGTTATTGGTATTGTCAATAATTCTGATGTTGTTGCCAATGTTGCTGATGTCATTGTTGCTGTCGTTGTTACTGATATTGGTTCTGAGAGTATATAGATTATCATGTAATTATTTTTACAACTGCTATTTCTTTTTCCGAGCATGATAGTTGCCAGAGCAGCTAACCGGCTTCCATGCCGGTGGCATGTAAAAAGCACCATTTGAGTGTGATCGTTACCAGTGTCGCCTTACTGGCACTTGTGCCAGTAGCACGTGAAAAAACATTTGAGTGAGGTCGTTGCCAGTGCCACTGGACTGGCTCCTGTGCATGTGACACGTAAAAACACCATTTGAGCATGGGTGTTGCCAGAACCGCCTGACTGGCACGTAAGAGTACCCATTACACTCTCAGAATGGTTGGCGTTAGGAAGGGCATCCAGCTGTAGAAACTCTGCCAGATCAGCTTGGAGTCTGGTGCAACCATCTGGTGCAGCCATCTGGTTTGCCAGTCCTCAGTCAAATCGTCCAACACATGCTAGCATGGAAAGCAGACGTTAAACGATGATGATGATGATGTTGATTTGTAGCTTATTTTTTTGTAGTTTTCCTATGTTTTTATTTCTATTTGCAATCAATAAAGTTCACATGTGCAGCATATTGATAAATTCAAGGTTGCATGTATAGCCTCTGCTACCAGTCCTACTTATATGCATACATATTCATATATGTATGTGTGTGTGTAAGTGTATCTATAACTATACATCTATCCATCAGTCATCTGTCTATTTATCTATCTATCTTGCTATCATCTATCTATCTATCAATATATATATATATATATATATATATATATATATATTATATATATATATATATATATACATACATACATACATACATACATACATACATACATACATACATACATACATACATATATGTGTGTGTGTACCTGTGCCACGTAAAAAGCACTCAGTCCACTCTGCCAGGTGGTTGGTGTTAGGAAGAGCATCCAGCCATAAAACCCCTGCCAAAACAGACACAGAAGTCTAGTGCAGGCTCCTGCAAGGCCAGCTCCTGTCAAAAACTGCCCAACCCATGCCAGCATGGAAAGAAAATGTTAAATAATGACGATGATGGTGATGATACATACATACATACATGCATACATACTCTTTTTTTTTTACTCTTTTTACTTGTTTCAGTCATTTGACAGTGTCCATGCTGGAGCACCGCCTTTAGTCAAGCAAATCAACCCCAGGACTTATTCTTTCTAAGCCTAGTACTTATATTGGTCACTTTTGTTGAACTGCTAAGTTACAGGTTCATAAAAACACCAGCATCAGTTATCAAGTGATGTTGAGGGGACAAACACAGACACACAAACACACAAATATATATACATATACATATATACGACAGACTTCTTTCAGTTTCCGTCTACTAGATCCACTCACAAGGCTTTGGTCGGCCCGAGGCTATAGTAGAAGACACTTGCCGAAGGTGCCATGCAGTGGGACTGAACCCAGAACCATGTGGTTGGTAAGTAAGCTACTTACTACACAGCCACTCCTGCACCTGTACATACATACATACACACTAACATTACATGTCATAAATGACATGATTTATTTTTAATTCCTTTCAATAATTCTAAATGTTTTGCTTCAAGTCTTGTACCAATTTCATGTATTTCATTTTGTCTTTATTTCAGTTATTCTTTCTACTCCACCCTCTCTCATCTTCATCTCTCATGGTCCTACTCTTATGAGTTTCTATTTCTTCTCTTTTTCTGCCTTTCAATGTATATGGATATATTTCCTTCACTTTTTTTTTCTCCCAATCTAAATCAACCTGCACTTCTCTTCATTTCCTACCACTTTTCACACACACACACACAAGGGCATGTACACATGCACACATCAAAGGACACACACACAAGGGTGCACACACAGATACACACACTCACACACACAGGTGGCTCCCATTCAGTTTCCACCCATCAATTTCCTGTAAGCATGGCCATAATTGCAGCAGAGTGCATCAACATTTTCAATATTGTCTTCACTTGGTGAACTCTGTGTAAATATAGAAAATTTGAATTCTGCGTAGTTTGGACTGAAATTTAACATTGTTGTTGGAGATTTTATAGAATCTGAGAAATTTTGAATTTCTTTTATTTACTTTGAGTTGAAACTGGTTCTAGCTATGTGTCTATAAATGCAACCAGCTGAGACGCACAATTGGGTCTCAGAAAAATATATTTTATACATACATATATATATCTTGAATTGTTTTTTTACTCAATCTAATTACTATAATGAGTTGTATCATATTGATCTAAATTTAATTAATATAATTAATAGAGCAATGTAGTAAGATTGCTGCTTTAAGATGAATTCCTGTTGTAGATTTAGAAAGATTGAGTATGCATTATATATATGCATGTATATATATATATATATATATATATATATATATATATATATATATATATATATATATTATATATATATATATGTATGTATGTATGTATATATATATATATATATATATATATATGTGTGTGTGTGTGTGTGTACATATATGTGTATATACAGACATATATATATATAGAGAGAGAGGGGGTGGGAGAGGCAGACAGAGAGAGAGGGGAGAGACAGAGATAGAGATAGAGAGAAAGGTACCATTTTCATATGGGTGATGAAGTCACAAGTTGCTATTTGTATTTGCACACAGACACCCACGCTTACACATCTGCATATGCTTTATGTGCAATGTCAATGTGCATGTAATACAAAGTGCAAATGGGTTGAAAGAAAATTGAGCGTAGGAGGAATCAGATGCAGTGCACAAGAGAGAAAATTGTGATGGAATGATCATGTGATGTAGATGGATGACAACGGCTGCATAAAGAGATGCTGCTCACTAAATGCAGATGGAACTTGAGGAAGAGGGAGACCATGAATGCGTAGATTGGACCAGTGAAGAACAATGTTGGGCCTCATGAAGGAAATGAAAAGGACGACTGGGGATATGCTGTGCTTGAGAAGACCTGTCCATCTTAGTTAAAATGAAGTCTTAGAAGAAAATACCTCACTGCTTAGCACTCGGTGCAGCAATCAAATTAAGAAACTGCCATACATGGCCTCTGTAGCTGGATACTGAAACAGCTGTTCACTCATTTTCAACTATGTATGTTGTATATTTCAACTTTGCATAGGCTTATAATAAGTTGAACCATAGGCTGGTGTGTTACTTACTGTGTGACCTTGTCATTGTTAGAAAATTCGGAGAGGCAGAAGTTCAAAGGGTGCAGTCGACAATGCTCTCTCAAAGGAAACACCAATTTTGAGTGGATTTTCAGAGGACTATAACTGTTTGTGGTGGCTCTGTTAGAGATGTTCTCAGTTAAACAATCGTCCAGTCTCATTTGCTATGTTGACTACACCAAAGTATCTCAGGCAGTACAGAAGCTTGGGGATGCCTAACTATGGCATTGATACTGAAAACTAACAGCAAAACCTTAATTTTAATCTACACATGGACTGATGAAAATAAAATGCAACTTAATGCTGGAAAATTCAATGTCCTTTGCTATTAGCCTACAAATATATTCCAACCAGGATACACTGGACCTGAAGGGATTGCAATTCCAGTGTCATAATCAGTACATAACTTGGAAATAAATATAAGTAATGATGTATCTTTTCATTTACACCAAGATGGCAATGATATTTAAATGGATGGTGGAATGGACTCTGAGAACTTTCAGAGAGCAAGAAACTACATTGCTTTTGTGGAAGACATTTGTCCTCAACTGCCTGGACAATTGCTCATTATGGTCACTAAACAGTATTAAACTAAAAGCAGATCTTGAGGCAACCCAATGAGACTTCATGAAGAAGATGCCTCAGTGTTACAGCTAAGCTACAAGGAGGGGCTGACAGTATTAAAACTACTCCTTTAAGAGAAGACAAAAATATATCCAGTGTCTTATACATAAAAGATCCTTGGAGAGTAGCAAACTGTGGTATAGAAAGCTATACCAATTCCCAAAAGTGTATTGTCTGGAATGTTCCATATTCCTCGCTTAAAATCAGGACTACGTATGGCAACATCCTTGGGTTGAAAGGCCCACAACTGTTCAATATCTTACCAAAGAAGTTGAGAAATTTACATGGAATAGATGCAAATGCATTCAAGAAGCATATGAATACTCTGCTATTTGCGATTCCAGATTAATCAACATCATAACAAGAAATGCAACTGTTGGGAGTAGCATCAAACTTGCTCATTCATCAAATGTTAAGCATTGTTGAAACAACATCACTTCCAAAGGTAGAGTTTCAGTATGGCCACAGCTCTTGAACAGGACCTCATAAAAGCATATATAATTTACTGCATAGCACCTTGAGCAAGTGTCTTCTACTATAGCATCAGGCTGAACCTTGTGAGTGGATGTGGTAGATGGAAACTGATAGCCCATCATATATATATATATATATATCTACCTTGTCAACTCACTCCCCCCTCTCCCTCTCCAATCCCCAGTCTACTTCACTATACGCACTACCTTATAACTTGGGTGTATGACCCATTCCCTCTTCCTGTCACATCTTTATCATTTCTCTTTCTCTCTCTTTCTCTCTCTGTTTAAGCTAGCCATGTTTCTCTTCTGGTGCAAGACATCTTTCCTATTCCTCAATACTACTCTCCCCAGCTGAGGAATCTTATCCTATAAGTTACTTGGTGACCTCAATGCTGCTAATGCCACATAAAAAAGCACCCAGTACACTCTGTAAAGTGGTTGGCATTAGGAAGGGCATCCGGCCATAGGAACCATACAAAAAAACAGACAACAGAGCTTTGTGCAGTCTTCAGACTTGTCAGTTCCTATAAAACTGCCCTATCCATGCCAGCATGGAAAACAG